>NC_085139.1:202684506-202732738 GCF_024139115.2 Armigeres subalbatus | reverse complement strand
TGGGCCACCTTGCAAATGATTTCGATCGAATTTCATTTCACACCTTCCAGCGCCAAATTTATTCAGAGTGCTTCCCGGAATTTTCCAGAAGTTCCTCCACGAGTTTTTTCAAAAGATCGGAAATTCCTTGGACATTCCTCCAGATATTCCTCTATAAGTGCCTCTGGGAAATTCTTCCAGATGCCCTCCGATATCGTCTGAAGTATCTCCATGAATTCCTCCGGAAGTTCTCCAGGATTCTCCGAAGGTCCTCCAGGAATTCTCCGAAGTGCTTCCAGGAATTCCTCCGAAGCTTCTCTAGAATTCCTCCGAAGTTCCTCCAGGAATTCCTCCGGAAGTTCCTTCAGGAAGTTCCTCTCGAAGGCCAATTCCAGTTTTTCGAGGAATTTCTGGAGGAACTCCGGAGAAATTCCTAGATTAACTTCCGAGAAATTCTGGAAGAACTTCTGAAGACATGCGATGAAACTTCCGGAGGAATTCCTGGAGAACTTCCGAGGTATCTCTGGAGGAACATCTGAGGAATTCCTAGAGGAACTCCAGGTGAATTCCAGAGCGCCTGAAGGAAGTCCTGAAGGAACTCCAGGGAAATCGGGAGGAGTTTCTGGAGGAACTTTCCAGAGGCATTACGGAGGAATGTCCAAAGGAATTTCTTGACGATCTTTTGAAAAACTAGTGGAGGAGTTTCTGGAAGAATTCCTTGACGAACTTCTGAAGAAATTTTGATGCTTGAAACGTTCACGCCGATCCACGCCACTGCTGATCACCAACGGCGGACGCCGCCGCGCTGCCTAAAATGATCTATCACGCCACTGCCGGTAAAATTTCAATCAGCGCACAGGTCTACCTGAGTACACGGAAGGTAATTGATCGAAAATCACCGGAATGGACTCAGTGTACTTGTTTTGCAAAATATGAAGTTTGATATGCCGCAAGGTGGGTTCCAAGATTTAACGAAAATTTTTCCACTTCCCCAAGGGAACCAGGCCCGAAGTATCCGAAGGTGGCCATTGATCGAGAATCATCGAAATGTACCCAGTGTACTTGTGCAAAATCATGAAGTTTGACATGTCGCAAGATGGGTTCCAAGATTGAACAAAAATTGGCCACCTCAAGGGAACCAGGCCCTGGAAGTACCGGAGGGTGGCCAATTCGATCGAAAATCGCCGAAATATACCCAGTGTACTTGTTTTGCAAAATCATGAAGTTTTATATGTCGCAAGATGGGTTCCAAAATCAAATGAAAATTGGCCACTTCCCAAGGGAACCAGGCCCTGGAAGTACCTAGTGGTCAATTCGATCTAAAATCGCCAAAATTTACTCCATTGTACTTGTTTTACAAAATCATGAAGTTTGATATGTCGCAAGATGGGTTCCAAGATTGATGAAAACACTTCCCCAAGGAACCAGGCCTGAAGTCCTGAAGGTGGTCAATTCGATCGAAAATCGCTGAAATGTACCCAGTGTACTGTTTTGCAAAATCATGAAGTTTGATATGTCGCAAGATGGGTTCCAAAGCGAATGAAAATTGGCCACTTCCCCAAGAGAACCAGGCCCTGGAAGTACCGAGGGTGGCCAATTGATCGAAAATCGCCGAAATGTACTCCAGTGTACATGTTTTGCACAATAATGAAGCTTGACATGTCGCAAGGTGGGTTCCAAAGAATGAAAATTGGCCACCTCCCCATGAACCAGGTCCTGGAAGTACCGGAGGGTGGCCAATTCGATCGAAAATCGCCAAAATGTACTCAGTGTACTTGTTTTGCAAAATCATGAAGTTTGACATGTCGCAAGATGGGTTTCAAGATTGAACGAAAATTGGCCACTTCCCAAGGGAACCAGGCCCGAAGTACCGAGGGTGGCCAATCGATCGAAAATCGCGAAATGTACCCAGTGTACATGTTTTGCAAAATCATGAAGTTTGATATGTCGCAAGATGGGTTCCAAAGCGAATGATTGGCCACCTCCCCAAGGGAACCAGGCCCTGGAAGTACCTGGAGGTGGCCAATTCGATCGAAAATCGCCGAAATGTACCCAGAGTACTTGTTTTGCAAAAATCAGGTTTGATATGTCGCAAGATGGGTTCCAAAGCGAATGAAGATTGGCCACTTCCCAAGGGAACCAGGCCCTGAAGAACCGGAGGGTGCCAATTCGATCGAAAATCGCCAAATGTACTCCAGTGTACTTGTTTTGCAAAATCATGAAGTTTGACATGTCGCACGATGGATTTCAAGCCGATCTGCTAGTGACCATTTTTTCCGGAGGAGGTAACCCAGTACTCCCTGAATATATCCGGAACCATGGCCATTGCACCAAACTTGACCTCGGTTCCTAAAACTATAGGAATTTTTGTGATCGATTCCAGAAGGTTGTTGAAAATCCGTTAGAAATTGGCTGAGCTGCGTGGTTTTGAATTTTGAGTTTTGTCGTAAAATGGGGTTGGGGACGTACGTTAAGCACTTCCACTGTTATTAACTGCAAGGTTTCAAGACCAAGTTACCATTTTGCATTCGTATACATGAGGCTAACACGATGATTCTTGTATGTCATCCAGGGAAGTCGAGAAAATTTCGAATCCGAATATTTCTTAGACCGGACCGCGAATCCAACCCAAAAATAATGTCTCAAATCCTCGGTAGTTGAATTTCTCAAATGAGGCCTTTTGCGGCCAAATTTGGGTCGTTTTTATCGCTATCATGCGTGCCTACTGCTGACAAAATCACAAAAATGAGGGCTTCAATTCTTTGTATTGGTATGGGCACATTTTATGAATTCAGGGAGCAGTACATAACCCTATTAGCCGTTCGAAACATCATTTTGAATGGAATAGTGACTCATATCATAAGAATTCGATTTCGCTGATGAACATTTCAGTTAGACATGGGCATAATGAGTGTTCAACTACTCATCATTTATTAGGAATTACGAAATTGATTCGATTTATCAAATCTGAAGGACATTGATTGTGCTTACTTCATGCGGAGAAAACATTTGTCAGTATTATTTAAAGGTTTGATTGAAAATATGATTAATTGGAATTTTCCTCTGCACATCATTACTTTTTTTTTTGGTATTGGTCCAAAATGCACATGTCATAAAGACGTGTTAATATTATCCCATTTATTTCCACCACTTGAGTACCTACTAACTAACCTTATGACAAGTAAAGTCATTACACTAAGAAGCATGATGTAAAAATATTTATTCAAACGGCAGGTCAAGAACATTTTGCGTGGATTGACTCTTCATATTTTGAAGATGAGAATACTCTGTCAGTAACATTGTTGTTAACAGATTTGCGTGCTCGTACAATCGCTTTCAGAATCACAACCTGCAAGATTACGGACAGTTCCCACGAGAGAGCGCTTTTTGAACCATCATCGTACGATTTATTTGTAGCCTCTATGTACGTATAGTAAACAATCCAGACTACGCCATCTATCAGACATGACAGGTCAATCACGCTTGCCCGCGACTATCGGCCCTGTTGCGAAATCAGCTGATTATCGGTCACATTCGATCCTAATCCGACTGCAAAGGTGGCGAGCGGTCATCCAACGATGCCAAACCCTTGGTCTTGCCTTATCAACATGTCTCTCGGTAGGTACAACAAATCACAGATTAGACATACATGTGCATGATGGGCCGTGCTGTGCGTCTAGGTCAGCAGAGGTGCGATGTGATTCAACGGTGTGCAGTGTCTAATGTCTGGCACTTTGAACACAGCTGTAGCACAGTTGAGTGTTTATCATAGCCACAGGTGGCAAAAATCGCCAATTGGATTGGCATAATGAGTTTCCTGTCATGAGTGAATTTTAATTGCCGATTGCAACATATTATACCTATTGCATTTCTTATTTAGAATGGATATCCTTTACTGCAGAGTTGATCCTCTGAAGGAAAAAAGGGATCTGAGCAAAAAATAGAGACAATATGTTGCGACATCATCAAACCGCTCTTCTTGACAGTTGTTAGACATTGTACAGTTGTATGTCGTATTTTTGTAACGTGATTCATATATTTATTACAATTTTTGGTCTCTTTCCTTTCTGGAAGATTCCCTAGGGATGAAAAATTCGGCTTATTTTTTTTGGTTGAGCAAATTGTCCATGATAACTGTCGCATTGCTGGAGTGATCTGTTTAGTTAACTGATAAGCACATGTCGCTTTGTGGTAGCGTCCCGGTGAAGTTTGTTTTGATTAAATCAAAGCTGAATGAAAACAGTCTGATAGCAATGCATGCACTTTATACGGCTTATCAGTGTACCATCGTCGATAACTTGGAAATGAATTAGGTGAAGAATAGATTCGATTATTTCGGTGATGACTTGAAATGTTTGACGATGCTCAATAATTTCAATTGACCTTTCCTGTCAAAAATTTTATTCGTTTCAATCATTCTTTTGGCTTATTTAAGGTCAATCTTCAAAAGAACCCATATTTTTGACGCCTATATTATTTTAAACTATTTTAAATCGAAACAAAAGAAAAAGTGCTGCACGTGCACCGGCCTGAAAAATTCACTCGATGTTCGTTCAAAATCGGGCCAATTTAAAAAACAGCGCTTTTTCGATTTTTGTTTTAAATTTTAAAAATATTATGAGGCATAAAAAAATATGGGTTGTCTGGGAAAATTGTACTTAAATAAGCCAAAGAATTGACTGAGACAATAAAACGAGATAAAATGTTTGCCGAGAAAGGTCAATTACTTTTTGTGTCTATCAAAATTTATTGAAATTCTATCTCAGTACAAATATTGAATCTTACTATTGTGTTGTTGGACTTTGGATAAAGCCAGATGTTGATAACAAGGCAGATTTTGATACAGTTATGCGTAACAACCTTTAAAATGTTGGCATATACAATTTTGCAAGATTTTAAAACAACCATTGTATGTTGGACTGTATCCACAATGATAGTTACTTACTTGAGCAGCACACTAGGAGTTAACTTTCGGAAATCAAGGGTATGACGAAAGGCATCCAAAAGATTTAATACCTATCTCGAAAATAATCATCCTTAATCGAAAAAATATTTGTGGTAAGCAATACACTTGCTCAGTTTTTAATTTTGCAGCTCGGCAAAAATCACTTTGTAAATCACCTTCTGCCCAACCGAATAAAAGGCACTGATAATCCAACTGAATTACGTTTGTTGGCTGATTTCATGGCAACTTTGACAGAAATCTCATGCAAAAAGAAACATGTTTTGCTGGTGCACGGCATGTGCAGAACTCAGTAAAAAGTTTAACATTTTGCTGAGATCCCGGTAAAAATTAAGTGTATTAGCAGACACCTTCCCTACTATAACTGGGTACCAAATAAAGGTGTGATGCGATAACTCACTTTTTCCTAACGAAACGATTCCGGAATACAGGAAATTTAAAATGTCTATGTTGATTCAGATCAAAACAGAAAATATAGATTTACTTTCGAAAACTTCAAGAAACAAGAAACGAAAATCAAGGTTCATTTGATTCGAGAATTACTTTCCGAAACGAAACGAAATTTTAATTTTTTCCGCGGAATTTTTGATTAAATTAGTTTTACATTATGTATGCAATTCCAGATTTTTCTTTTTCGAAGTCAAATTACTGTTTTTAATATGGCAATAGAGTTTATATAATAACCAGAAGAGGCAGTCTGTGGAAATAAATCCACCGCATTCTCATACCGCATATACCATTGGTATTCATTTGTATCAATAAGGCAATAACCCAGCATTTATGCCGCTTTTATATCAGTAAGCTATAATATAAATATATGAAACTGGGATTTTTCATATACCGGATTCAAATTACGTTTAAAACCTTAGTTCTACATAAGAATAATGTAATTATGCTTGGAAGCATATTTCATATTGTCTTGTCCAGCGTGGTTTTTTGCATAGTACTGAAAAGCTGAAGTGAGCTCTTGAAGTATATAAAAAATGGACACTTACAAGAAATCTAATACTGGAATATATGTCCCTCCATAAACTTTCTGAAATTTTCATTTTGCAACTTTCTCGTATACAAAGTATACGTACAAAACTAGAGGATCACTCCAAAACCAGGCGAACTTTTTTATAGAAGGCTCCAGGACCCCATACGGAGTGTGCCTATATACCAATCGACTCAGCTCGACGAATTGAGATGATGATGTCTGTATGTGTGTATGTAATATTGTGTGTGTACACAAATGTGAACACACTTTTTAAATGCTTAGCATTATCCGATTTGCTCGCCACATACAAGTTGCAATCGTGACGCAGATTGCGGTCTGAGTTGTTTCCTATTAGGAAATTGGGTCCGATCGGTCATTTGCGTTTTCCCAAGTTAATTAGAAAAACATTTTGCTGTTGCCAGGAACAAGCACCAAAGTCTACCAATCTTTTAGCGCGGCAATAAATACATTATATTAGCGTCATGCTATAAAGCTATATTTATTACATATTATTAAAATACACGACATCAAATATATTATAAATAATTAACCTGTACTCCACATCTTCAGTGTTTTACCTATTTCAGCCTTACCGTGCTGTTTACATCGTTATTTTCGACTGACTATAATAACTTTTCTAAGATTCATACACATATACAAATTATGTCTATGTATATACACAGGGTAACCCAGGGTTATATAATGGTACTATTCTTGCAACATTCCCCCATGTAACACTTTGAGATAGACTACACATCGAAGTTTTACTCGGCATTTTGGGTAACTTATCACACAGATGTTCTTACGTAAGAGATATCAAGTTAACTGCAATCGAACTAACAAAGCGTAAATATACGATGGATGAGAATGCGTTTTGCCACTTCTACATATGGAACGTGCATTATTGGCCCAGCATGGTCTGGTCGCTTAACCCTACGATGCTAATTCGCTTTGCTGAGCAAGGCCGGTCTGATGGATCCCTGCTTCGCGTTGTCCAGTATACGCTTGGTGGAAACATCCCCTGTCCAGTGATGGCTTCTCGTATTCTGTTCCTTGTAGCAGCAACCAATCTCTTGCAATGAAACTCCTGTCCACTTTGATCATCGAAACGTTTCTCTTGTGCGCCTTTCTTTCCGCAGGATGTTATTCTATTGTTTTAGCAGCTTATATCCAGGCAGGTAACCAACAATTCGGCAGATCTCCGTGCATCTCGCGGTGGTGATCTATATTGAACTTTGAGTCCTTCGTCCAGGAATCATGTAAGCTTTGCCATCCGTTAGACATGCATTCTGGTGAATAGGAAAATCAGTCTCCAACAGAGAAACGTTTCATTGACGCGGACCAGGCTTCATTGAAATCGATTGCTACTAAACAAAACAAGCTATCCGCAGACAGATGTTTCCCATGCGTCGAAGATCTCATACCAAGAGAAACGTTTCGATGACGCGGACCAAACCCTAAATACAAAAGGAAGTTGCTACTGAAAACGAAAACAGACAACGTCTTTATGAGTATGTTGCGGAACAGCACAGAAGTCACCGATCTTTTAGCGCATGGCAATAAATACACATTATATTGCGTCATACTATAAAAGCTATATTTATTAAAACATATTATTAAAATACGACATCAAATATATTATAAATAATTATGTACCTCCCACATCTTCAGTGTTTTCCCTACTATTCCAGCCCACCCGTGCTGTATTTGCATCGTTATTTTTCGACTGACTATATTAACACCTTTAAGATTCATTTTACATATACAAGATTATGCAACCTTTTATACCTTTGCAGGGTAACCAGGGGTTAACAATTGCTATATTCTTGCATGTGTAGCATTTACAATGTTATGGCTCATATGTGAATATGTGCGTTATGTGAAGAAAATATTGATTTGGAAAATGTCTTATTGGAGGTAACCGCACTTTTCACTTCGATGGGACTCGAACCCACGACCCTTGGTACGCTAAGATGGTGCTTTAACTAGCTAAGCTACGAAGGACCTCCGTCAGCCTTCGCAACCTTCACGCAACTGCTGAACAGAAGCTCGAGATTCTGGAAATTGGACGCATAGTCAAATCACTCACATAATCACATTTATCGAAGCCAATACACTTCCACATGTGTGTTGTACACGTCCACGATTAGGAAAGGGGCATTGAGTATTTAGAATGTCATGGCGACTTTACACATTCTTCATCAGCAACGAAGTACTGATCAAAGTGAAGGTTGTGTAAGCTATTTGCCAAGATCGGTCGTCAAGCTCAGACGTGACAGCCGCATTGCGTAATGGCAAGCAAGAGCACGCAACTCAAGTTCAGTTCAATCAAAAGGTGATTTGCCTGCTTCCGGGGATTAAAACACCGACTTGGACGTTAATGTTATTGAGTCAGTCGAAACCGTTGCTGATAGAAGAATGTATGCATACAAAGCCGCCAGACATTCTGAAATACTCGCTCTCCTACTCTAATGTGGACGATATACCAATACACGCTAATAAAATATTAACTGATAAATGGATTGCAATTGACTATGCGTCCAGACTTGGGAAGATCTATCGAGGCCTCGTTCAGTAGCCACTAGGTTGCGAGAATGACGCAGCGTCCTTCGTAACTTGGTGAGTTAAAGCACCAATTCAGCGTACTGTGGGGTCATGGGTTCAAGGAGAGTCCCATCAGAAGAGAAAGTGATTACCTCAATCTGTTTTCCAAACTCAATATCTTCACACATAACGTGCATATTCACATATGAGTTTTCATAACAGTAGCAGAATTAACTTGTCCAAGTCAGGTGGTTTTAATCCCCGGAAATAGGCAGCAATTTACCTTTGATTGAACAAGAAAAACATTGTTTTTTGTCAAGGATGCCCCCTTGGGAAATAAAAGTCAAAAACGAAAAATGCATTCAAATGACCTGCAAATGGATATGAATTGATGGAAAAAGTAAAATCTATATCCCCTAAAGTGCTATTTTGACCTCTCTTATGCGTTTTCTTATTTTTTTAATGCTCGAGAAAGCCACCACCAGGTGGATTGATCTGGGTTTTAAATGAAAAGAGGCTTCAGAGCCTCTTGAAGAGGATGCTCTGAGCCTCTGGGGAAGAGGAGGCTTCGAGCCTCTTGAAGGAGGCTTCCGAGCCTCTTGAAAGGAGGCTTGAACCTCTTGAAAGGAGGCTTCCGAGCTCTTGAAAGGAAGCTTCGACACCTCTTGAAAGGAGGCTTCCCAGGCTTTCGAGACTACGGTTCCAAGCACCTTGAAAGAAGAATTCCGACCCTCTTTAAGGGAGGGCTTCGAGCCTCTTGAAAGGGGCCTTCCGAGCCTCTTGAAAGGTAAAAGCAGAAAGCTTAAAAGAAAATTTCCGAGCCTATGGAAATGAGGCTTCCAACCCTTTTGAGATTCGTTTAGCTCTGAGCCTTTAAAATGAGGCTATCGAGCCTGTTCAAAAATCCCTTCCGAGCCACTTGCAGAAAGATCCGAGGTTTTAAAGAAGCAGAAAAAAGCTTCTTTACAAAACAAGCTTGGCTTCAGTCCTCGTAAAAGAAAGTTTTTGAACCTCTTAAAATTGTATGCTTCAGGTCACCTCGAAAGAGGCTTCCGAGCTGCTTGGAAGAAGGCTTCCGAGAAACGTAGAAGGATGCTTCCAATTCTCTTGCATCGAAGCAACTGGGCTATTCGGGAAAAATTCTTCATGTCTTTCAAATGGAGGCTTTCGAATCTGCAGACTCTAGATTTTAGTTAAGAATAATATTCTTGACATATTATTCAACATTCTATTTGGACCCGGTAGATTTCTAAAATTATTTCATTCGAGGTTTTGCCCTTTTGATCTTTTGTCCCACATCTCTTCATCAATTGTACTGGTTGTGGATGACAGGATTCAATAGGCCATGATTTACTGATCGCCATGCATAGGTATTATGTGCTAGACAATGACTAGAAATAAAAAAAAATACAAAACTTTATCAATAAATTTGGATCAAAATTGTAATTCATCCGCCATTAAGCATTTCGTCCGAGGTATTCTGGGTGGCAGAAAGTGCCCCTGATGGTACATGTTACGCCAGGTTGATAACCGCTATATATAAAAGACCGAGGAATGCTCTGCATCTTCGATCAACGCTACAGGAAAGGAATCGTTACAGTTGAGTAGAAGGTAATTCATGTAGAAGCCCTTTGGTAAACGACTAAATATTTATTGTAAACGAAGTACTTTTTGAAAACAAGAAAACGAAAACTGTGTTTCAAATCAATCCAACGAGAATTCAATATGTCTTCGTTTAATAAAGGCTTCTACAATACGATCGATTCCACTTTCATAATTCATGTGCTCTTCCTGCATACAATACTGTGCTCCTCTCCACACTATCTGGCGTGATCAGCATCGACAAGATCGATTGTACATTGGTTAAACAAATTTCTGCTACCCGAGGTAGTTTTTCCTTTACATCGCGTTCTCCCGGACTAGCTGCCGTCCCATGACCAACAGCAACACGATCATTTCCGCATTCATTTTGTACAAATAGTAAAAATATCCTACAAAATATTAATTTGAAACTTGGAAACACTGAATACGTTTTATAGAGAAAAATTGCATGCATATTTGTCGACTAAGAATGGGGTTATGTAGTAAGCGTTAATAGAAAAAATTGTATAACCTAAAATTTTGAAAACAATATAACGATTTTGTTCAGCGGCGCTGCCAAAATTTTTGATAATATAAAGAATGATTTAAGTTGAAATTTGTTTCGAAATTCCGCGGAATTCCGTTAAATTTCGTTAAACAAGGTTTTCTAGCAATTTTGTAATTTTACGAAACGAAACGAAATCAAGTAAAAGTGATTTATTATCGCCATTACGTATTCCGCGGAATTTCGTTTCGAACCACCTGAAACGAAATTTTTCGAAATACCGCATATGCTTAGTACCAAATAGATTTTCGTGAAAAGTTCCTAATGTTGAGAAAATTAGATGTCTTTCGCCATACAAACTTCAGGTGGTTAACTCAAGCTGGCTATTTTTACATATACGTTAGGGCCTGGATATGGCACTGTCGGGTAGGAAACCAACCACTGTATGTGATTCATTTTGTTTTATTTAATACAGTATCTGCATTAAACGCTTAGATTTCTTGTATAGAAATCTTCCTCCCCGCGGATTTGTTATCTTGCCGCGATGGGCGACCTTTTGGAGAAACAGGAGGATCATTTTCCAAATCTGACGATTTTGGACTTCTAGAATAGGCCAGGCGTAGGTGTAACCAAGATTTTTTTTTATGTACATACCTGTACATAAAAAAATCTTGGGTGTAACGACGCTAAGCAGGTATCCAGGTTGATATCGACGATTTGTAGAGATTAGTTTTACTCAAGACATAAAATGAGTTTTGCGTCGTTTTTGTCCACTCACCCCTAAAAAAAGCTCGCTAACGTTACTGAAAGCGTTTCTTCTGCTCAAGCTTGCATGAAAGTTTCATTTGCAAGCAACCTTCAACCGTTCGGTAAAGCTTAAGTTTATACTAACGCTTAAATGGCGGAAGGTGAAAGGGTTAGTAGGTATTGAACAGCCAGTTTATCATTAGGCTAACCCGCATTCTGGCGGCCAGAGGCAAGCTTTTGCGTCATAAAATCATGTGTAGGTTATATTGTCACTTTTAGTCATCTTGGAATTCTCATCGAAGCGCATTACACGGTTTTATGAGCAGAGATCTGAATAAGAGGACCCACACGCGCTCCGACATGTTGTATAACATTGACTCCGCCCCCAAGTTAGTCAGCCCAATTTAGTCTCTACAACTGTCTGACAAACAGTTGTTCCAACAAAAAAAAAAACAAATAATAATATCAACAAACGTAATTTCCCTAGTAACTTTGTGTTTGCGCGGATGGTTTGTTGCTTCGCCATGGAATTTCGGACCATCGACGACATCGACGGATGGACTATTGTGGCCACCTGAAAGATCCGGAACATCGGTAAAAATGGTCAATTCGAAAATTTCATCGTGGAGCGGCTGGATATTTTAAAACCTATTGTTTTCGAGCTCTGAGTATGGAAATGATGTTTTGATCACACACGTGACACGGACCATTGTGGCCTCCGGGTGGTCCCCTAAAAAGGTACGAAGCATCAGTAATAATTGTCAACTCGAAAATTCCACCGTAACTCCCCTTTTGTTTAATTTTCTGGAGGGTGTTTTCCTCTCCCATAATATCCGTTTTAGGGAGGTATGATTCTTCTCCTGTAATATTTTTTTTCATTTATATGATGTACAATTCTTTCTATAGGAGGCATGACTCTTCTCCTGTAATAGCTCTTTTAATTTCTTTCTGTAGGAGGCATGACTCTTCTCCTGTAATATAGTATTATTTTTTCAATTAATAAATCTTTCTATACGATTTGGCAAACTAATGTGCCAATATGAACATTTTCATGCGTTGTATATAAAACTCCACTTTTACAAAAATGTACCATGTTATTTGTTTTAAAAATGGCATATGAAAAATACTGCAACTCTAGCATATTATATGACTTTCGAACATTTATCCAAAAATGTGATGGCTCCCTTTTCGGTCAAAGGCCAAGCAGAGTCATCGCAAGGGGTGGGGAGGTGTATGTTCGTTTTCAGTGCAAAACTGTTTACGTTTACTGTTTACGAGCATAAATTCCATTCCAAAATCCAAAATGGCTGACTTTGGGGACATTGGCAAAGTCAGATTACCCCCAATGAAGGCATCCTGAAAACGCCTTTCAGTCATGTCATGCCCTATTAGTGCAACAGTTCTTTGTTATTCAGAGTAAGCTGAACGAAGTTAGGGAGCGTCAAGGTGGGGTGGTCGGCAGCCCTGTGGGCATATATGAGCAACCCGAAGTTTGCTTCAAGTGCCTGGAACCGGGGCACAAGCAATGGGACTGCAAAGGTTCTGACAGAAGCAAGCTCTGTCGACGCTGCGGATTGGAGGGACATAAGGCACAATGCTGCACGAACCCTCCCATCTGTTTGATCTGTTCCAGCAAAGCTGCGAACAGCAAGCAGCCCATTTTTTTTAACGAAGGTAATGGAAATCTGCAACCAGACACCTGGGGAGGCGAACCCAGGTAGTGTGGGGATGGGATCACCACTTCCGACCCTTCCTCTCCAGTCATTCCCCCGGCCCGCAATTAAGTAATACTTCGGGGGATGACTATTGGGCATTGCGCCCCCTCCATGACGTATACAAGTGCACGTATGCGCCTCAACTCTCCGACACTCCCCATGCAACACATTTGCACAAGACACACTGGCACCACATGTGCCCCAACACTCACCTGCCTATACTTCAGTCATTCTAACACTACCGACCATGCGTACCATGCGAGTCTTACTTGTGTGCTCACCCATACACTCGGTCCCTCACTCTGTGGGGGTATTACGAGTAATACCCCCAACTCCCATCTCCTTGCACCACGTGTGCACCACTTGGGGTGTGGGTACCACCCATCGCTGCCACCCTTGCGCCAAGTAGCTCTCACTCTGTGGAACCTCCACAGGCTCCGTTAACGACCTGGCATTGTTTCACCCCCAGGTCAGGGACGCCATATTGTCAGCTTCAGTGTGGTACTGAGCCTGACGATATGGCCGGATTTACACCCTTACACACTACTTCCAAGTATCCATATCCCAACGTAACGGGCAAAGCAAGCACCCCATGGGGGGTTCGAAGTGCCCGGTGTTTAAGCGTGCTGCAAAATCACAGTGCAAGTAACGCAGCTAAACCTGAACCACTGTGATGCAGCCCAGCAACTGCTGTGTCAGACAGTTGCTGAATGGAGGACGGATATCGCCATCATAGCAGTTCCTTACCGGGTACCCGCCAGGAACAGTAATTGGGTCACCGATGGGTCTAAAATGGCGGCGATATGGACAACGGGGAAATACCCACTCCAAGAGTTCGTGTCTTCGACACACGAGGGCTTCGTCATTGCCAAACTCAACGGGGTCTTCTTTTGCAGCTGCTATGCGCCTTCTCGATGGTCGATCGAGCAGTTCGGTCGAACGGTAGATTGTTTGACGGCTAACTTGATGGGGCGTAGGCCGGTGGTGATAGCGGGGGACTTCAACACTTGGACCGTGGAATGGGGAAGTCGATTCACGAATCAACGGGGCAGATCCTGCTGGAATCTTTGGCCATGTTGGATGTGGACTTGGCCAATGGGGGTACCAAAAGTGTCTACAGCTAGAACGGGGCCGAGTCGATTATCGACGTTACGTTCTGGAGCCCTGGGTGGCGTTGCGCATCTCGATTCGAACGAAATTCTATCGAGTCGAACATGGCATTACGGCTTTCGATTCGATCTCGAAAACGACTTATCGTTTGAGTATGCTCGAGGAGGTACAAGAATAACGAGATGTTTTGGCATTATGGAAACTCGATAGCACACTGGAAAACGACACAAGTCGAATGAAAAACACTCGTCACCTTTATAGCTTTGAATGCTGTTCGAGAGTTATTTCTTGCTGAAAGTTTTCAATTATATTTGCTCTTATTTTTCTACGGGAAGAGAATAAATGTTTTATTATTGTCTCTTGAGGAAAAGAATGTCATTAGTATACCTACTTTTATATGCAATATGCAATATGAAATCTCTAGTTATCCCGAAATCCGCGTAAAAACGACTTCAACTAAAATCGGTTTTTTGACGTATTTTTGACGATTTCGATAAATCGCATGAAAAATCTATGAGGAAAATCTGCGTAAAAACGTGTATATTCCAAAATCTACATAAAAATAGATGAGTTAAATAAAAAAACGCGCATGAGATGACCCAAGTACATTTAACTAAAATACATGGAAACATCAAAGTAATTTATTATCGAATCCATCTTTAGCTTTAAATTATTTAGCTCAAATTTGGATCTGTGGCACTCGAATAAACATAAACACTATAATTTGTGTTGTAACAATATCTTAATTTACAACACATGCCGTATCGGCATAATATTTAATCAGTTGCAACTTGCTCAATAAATAATATTGTCTTTGCTCTGAAAGATGCCTTTCCAACAGGCAAACATGCTACACGTGGATGAAATTACTCTTATTCTCTCTGTTTACTCACATTCGCCATGCGATGAAGGTTGTCTCTCCAGCGAGCAGCATACTAAACACGGAGACAGCTATCTCTCATTCTCTCTGTTTTAGGGTGACCATATGAAATTTTCCCAAAGGAGGACAATTCACCCGAATCGTAGCGAAAAAGGAGGACATTCGATCAAAAAGGAGGACATACAAAAACTTCGATCGGTTTTTGTTTTTAATATGATTTGTTAGACATATTAGCATTAGCATTAGCATTGCATTAGCATTGAGCATTTCTGCACAAATTCGTAGGTGGTACAAGCCAAGACTATTGTATGAGAGCAGCATTACTTTCATCCGTTACCTCAGATATTGATTTGGGACTAATCACTATCTCTTAGATGGAAGCATTGCACTCATCCAATAGTCGAGATCTGTCCTGGCCAACGTCCTTGCGAAGGCTGAGGAAGGGGAAGGATGGTTTGTTGACACCTACTTAAGAAAGATGCAGAGAACTCTACGACCTCTCATAGGTGGCACGGGAGGTTTTGGGATTGTGTGGAAGGTTATAACAGTAGGAATCGTTTTGGTGAACGTGAAACACAGAAAGAACTAAGATAGAAATACAAAGTAGGAAAGGACGAGCCTGGAATTGAACCTCTTGCTTATAAGGCAGAAGTGGTAGCCACTAGACCACCGAGCTCGTCTTTAATATGATTTTGTTAGACATATGCACATTAAAAGATTATTGGAAGTAGTTTTGTAAGTCGAGGCAAATACGGTACCTTCATCTAACTTCATTAATATTACAAAAAATGTTCCAGATGGAACATTTCCAACCCTCATTACTCAAATTATTTCCAATTTTGAACTGCAACCACCATCTTTTATAATAGGAAAATGGTAGCTTCAACTAATTTTAAGATCGACAATGAACAAATGTTGAATATCCTTATGCTGGCCTTTTCGGCGATTTTACACAGAATTTTAACAGGAAAAGCTCATCGCATTGTGAACATTCAGCAATAGATAACATGTCAACATTAGGTTATAATAGAAACAAACACAAGATGCCTAGTAGACCAGTGAAGATTTTTTTTCAATGCCATTGAGAATCACAATTTAAGGCATGTGAATGGGTATGATACCGTTAACTGTACGACCATTCCACAAAGTTCTCAACTAAATAAATTTAAAACTATTTGCATTTAAACAGAAGAAACCCAAAACTGTTTGATTAGTTCAGATTTCCATTCCATTCTAGGCATAATTTAGCGACTGCCCTTTGCGTCACATATTCAAGAAACATACCGTGCGATGCGTTCAAAGGGCAATTCGATGGGTGAGAAGTATAATGCATTTTTTCCTAATCCATTTTTTACAATTCCGATTCTTTTTGATATCTGCGACACCTGTATTACTGCAAATCACTGATTTATTTAGGATATTTACATTAAATTTATTCGAAAACTTATGAAGGAAAATATGTCTGATTAGATACCAAAAGAAGCAAAAACGTGTGCAACGTTTTTTTGCTCAGATGGATCTATGTTGTAGTATTGTTTATTAATTTAATAATATTAAACTAGAATTTCTTCAGAAAAGGCTATTCACGCAACTGTTTTCTCAAAATATCTAAAAGGAGGACATTTTAGTGCAAAAGGAGGACATCAGGTTTTTAACGAAAAAAGAGGACATGTCCTCCTTTAGGATACCATATGGTCACCTTACTCTGTTTACATTTCGTTTGACAGAACATACTCGACTGAGCTAGTACAGCACCATTCGAAATCTTGTCTGAATGAAGTCGAACGAAATACATAATGCCGCGATTTTTTCGAAACGAATGCAAAAACGTACGAATCGAGTGAATCGATTCGAAATGCGCAATACCACCCCTGGCCAAACGAGTAGTTCAAACTGGAGGGTAGATGATGGCTATACTCACAGCGACCACCTGGCGGTTCGCTACAGTATCGACTATACGACCAGCATTCAGCGGACGAAAGAAGGGGCGAGGCCTAGCCCTCGTATGTGGAAGACATCGTACTTCGACGACGAGGTGTTTAAGGAAGCGCTCCGCCCTTGAGTGTATGAGTAAGGCGCCAGGACCGGATGGTATTCCGAACCTGGCCATCAAAGCGGCCATTGCTGAGGCTCCCGAGATGTTCCAGATCTGTCATGCAGAGATGCCTGGACTAAGGAGTCTTCCCTAAAGCATGGAAAAAGGCAGAGCTTGGTCCTATTGCCAAAGGCGGGAAAACCACCGGGGGATCCGTCGGCATATAGACCAATATGCCTGCTTGATACGGCGGGGAAGGTGCTCGAGAAGATCATTCTCAACAGGTTGTTGATACGCACGGAGGGTGCGGATGGTCTATCGAGTAACCAGGGGTGGCATTGTGCATCTCGAATCGAATCACTCGATTCGTAAGTTTTCGATTCGTTTCAGAAAAATAGCGGCATTATGTATTTCGTTCGACTTCATTCAGTCGCAGTACAAGATTTCAGATGGTGTTGTACTAGTTCAATCGAGTATGTTCTGTCACAACGTAATGTAAACAGAGAGAATAAGAGATAGCTGTCTCCGTGTTTAGTATGCCGCCTGCAGGAGAGACAACCTTCAGCGCATGGCGAATGTGAGTAAACAGAGAGAATAAGAGTAATTTCATCTGCGTGTAGTATATGTTGCCTGTTGGATAGGCATCCTTCATGGCATGAATTGACAGTTAATTTATAAACAAGCAAATTGTATCCGATGACTTTGAAAAGCAATATTATTTATTGAGCAGTTGCAACCGATTAAAACATTATGCTGATACGACATGTTTTGTAAATTGAGATATTGTTACGACACAAATTATAAGTTTTATGTTTATTAGAATTTATGCCACAGATCCAATTTTGAGCTAAATAATTTAAAGATAATTTAAATTTAATAAGAAGGATTCGATAATAAATTACTTTGATGTTTCTATGTGTTTTAGTTAAATACTTGATTCATCTCATGCGCGTTTTTTATTTAACTCATTTATTTTACATAGATTGTGGAATAAACCAAGGGCCCTCATACGCCTGTCACTGGCGAACAAAGCTCGTGTACTCTGCATCGAAGCTTAGAACCGGTGTTGAGGGCGCAATCGTTAATGTGAACATTTTATATTCGGTTATTTACTGCAAATAAATTCTTTTCGAGTCCCTATAATCAAGCCAGGTATCTCAAGCATACCACATCGTTATATTGCTGCATGATTGAGTGTTTAATTTTGATAAAATATCGAAAACAAGTGTGCATAAAAATTGCCTCGCCATAACAAAAAGGTGGTAGAGAATTAACACTGTTGTTTACATTTTAGAACCAAATCCAGATGTCGCACATGTTGGGGTAGGGATTCAGTGCTCCACCTTCTCCCCCTGGAATAAACACGTTTTTACGTAGATTTTCCTCATGGATTTTTTACGCGGTTTATCGAAATCGTCAAAATTACGTGAAAAGTTCGAAAAACCGATTTTAGTTGAAGTCGTTTTTACGCGGATTTCGGGATAATTAGAAATTGCATATTGTCAGGGAACTGTAAAAGTAGGTATACTTATGACATTGTTTTCCTCAAGAAACAATAATAAAACCACAGACAAACAGACATAACACATTGAACATTAACTCATCAAATTCATTGTGGTTTCAAACACTAACGACACCTGTTGATTTAAGTTAGTTGGGCAAACCACGAACCAGATGGCGGTAGTGTGCAAACGACAAACACGAGCAAATCCGATTCGCGCCGTGATCGATTGGCCAACTAATGATTATTTGAATTGATCAGTAAATTAGTGAACGATGGATATTTGTCGAGTGTTATCTCTGTTTGTCTGTGATAAAACATTTATTCTCTTCTCGTAGAGAAATAATATTATTAATTTCCCACTCTTATCGGCCGCGACGATTTGAAATCGTCGCAAAACAAATTGACGACAAAATCGTCGCCAGCAGAAATGGCCATAGATCTGTCAAATCAACTGTGAACAAAATTTTATATACTCAATAATCACATTATTTCCCAAAATTGAGCCCTGTTTTTAATGCAGATTGACATTATTTTCTAATAAAACTAACATAATTTTAGAATAAAGATGCTGGCGACGATTTTGATAGTGCCTAAAAAATGGTCGGAGCGTTTTGTTACCAAGGAAACAGACAATAACAAATTATAATTAAAAACTTTCAGCAAGAAATGACTCTCGAACAATATTCGAAAGCTAAAAGGTGACGAGTGTTTTTCATTCGACTTGAGTCGTTTTTCAGTGTGCTATCGAGCATCCATAATGCCAAAACATCTCGTTATTCTTGTACCTCCTCGAGCATACTCGAACGATGAGTCGTTTTCGAGATCGAATCGAAACCCGTAATGCCAAACATGTTCGACTCGATAGAATTACGTTCGAATCGAGATGCACAATGCCACCCCAGCTTGGCCTCCGAACGGGTAAGTCGACCGTAGACGCTATCTTTTCGGTTATCAAATCCGCGGAGATAGCTATCCAGCATAAGAGGAGGGGAGTTCGCTATTGTGCAGTAGTGACTCTCGACGTGAGGAATGCTTTCAATAGTGCCAGTTGGGTAGCTATTGCAGATGCGCTCCTGCGTCTTGGAATTCCCGAGTACATGTACAAGATTCTCGGAAGCTACTTCCAGAATCGAGTACTGGTATACGACACGAAGGCGGGTCGGAAGTGCGCTGACATAACCTCAGGGGTTCCACAAGGTTCCATACTGGGTCCGGTGTTATGGAACGTCATGTACGACGGTGTCTTGAGGTTGAAGTTCCCGGTGGGCGTGGTAATCGTCGGCTTCGCTGACGATATTACGCTGGAGGTCTACGGCGAATCGATCGAAGAGGTGGAGTTGACTGCAGCCCACTCGATCGCAATTGTGGAGGAGTGGATGAGTTCCAGGAAGTTAGAACTGGCTCACCACAAGACTGAGGTGGTTGTTGTTAACAACCGAAGGTCGGAGCAACAAGCGGTGATAAGGGCAGGCAACTGCACGGTCACCTCTGAACGCTCCATCTAACTCTTGGGGGTAATGATCGACGATAAGCTCACCTTTGGTAGCCACGTCAATTACGCCTGCAAGCGTGCCTCCACAGCTATAGTGGCATTGTCCCGGATGATGTCCAATAGCTCTGCGGTTTATGCCAGCAAGCGCAAGCTTTTAGCTAGCGTTGCTCTGTCCATACTGAGGTATGGGGACCAGCTTGGGGCACGGCCCTGCGTATTAACTGCTACAGAACGAGGTTAGAAAGTACGTATAGGCTCATGTGCCTGAGAGTTGCGAGCGCGTACCGCACCGTGTCGCACGATGCACTTTGCGTCATCACTGGTATGGTGCTTATTGACATCGTTATCGGTGAAGACATAGAGTGCTTCGAAATGCGCGGCACGAGAGGCATCCGTGGGACTGTCAGGTTGGCCTCAATGGTCAAATGGCAGCGTGCGTGGGACAGTTCCATTAAGGGCAGATGGATACATAGGTTGATACCGGAGATAGGTACGTGGGTCAAGAGGCGCCATGGGGAAATCACTTTCCACCTGCCCCAGGTCCGAGTGTCCGGTGTGTGCAGGTTTAGAGGAAACGGCGGAACACGTGTTGTTCGTGCTCGCGTTTTCGCACAATACGCGTGACCACATGCTTGTCACATGTGGTCTGGACACTACCCCGGACAACCTAGTCCGGAGGATGTGTAAATATGAAATTGGCTGGAACGCCGTTTTATCGGCTATCGTCCAAATCGTCTCGGAGATAGACAGAAGGTGGCGCGTGGACTCAAGGATGGCTAGTTCAGGCGCAAATAAGAGGTGGTCCAAGGGTTCGGAGTCGGCTTCATGGGTCATACCGGTGCCCTGTGGTCGAACTCGATCCTTTTATCGAACAAGTGGCCGCGTGAAGAACAACATGGTATCGTCGCCTTCGCGGCGTCGGTCAACCGGGTGGGTTCCGAGCCCGAGGACGGAAAGGGGTCCACTTCAAGGCTGGGGCAGGCGTAGGCACCGCGTCGGCAAGTCCCTCTGCGTGTTGGCGAATAGGCCCTATCGCAGAGAGGTCAATTTGGGGTGCACGCGGCATAATCATTCGTGATACCAGTCGTGCAGAGGGAAGCAGGCGCGAAGTCGACCTTCCCACCTTCCGAGGACATAGGGCGTGGTAAAGGCCACCTGGAAAGCCGGTAATGCGCTGGCACGATACCATGGTATTCTTCTAAAAAGCGAGTCATGATGTTCGATGCTGCAGGACACGCAGCTAACCTCGAGGGTGCGTTGTGCACTGGCCTCCTTTTGAAGCATTACTTTGTGGTTGTACCGAAGGGACGATGGGCTTGGCGGGCAACGGAAACGTTTAGCGGGTCAGGATGCAGTCCTGCCTCCCTCGTTTGCTGTTGGAGATTGCCCCTAACCCTGCACTTCCTGGACAACCCAGGATGTCTGTTGAGCAGATTCCCCCTCCATTGCTTAGGAAGACAAAAAAAATCATTGTGCGTTCAGTTACGTATTGCTGAATTCCTGGTTCAGGACTCGGAGCATCGGAGAATTCCTGGAGGAACTTCCAGGTGAATTCCTGGAGGACTTCAGATTCCTGGAGAACTTCAATCGGAGAGTTTCTGGAGGAACTTCGGAGAATTCTGGAAGAACTTCGGAGGAATTTCAGGAGGAACTTCCGGAGGAATTCAGGAAGAACTTCAGGAGGTGGGAGAACCAGGAGAATTCAGGAGGAACTTCGGAGGAGAATTCCTGGAACTTCGAAAGGAAGAATTCTGGAGGAACTCGGAAGATTCCCTGGAGGAGGGAACTTCGGAGGAACTTCCTGGAGGGAACTTCCGGAGGAACTGCAGGAGGGAACTTCCGGAGGAACTTCCTGGAGGAACTTCGGAGGAACCCTGGAGGAACTTCGGAGGAACTTCCTGGAGGAGCTTCGGAGGAACTTCCTGGAGAACTTGGAGACTTCCTGGAGGAACTTCCGGAGGAACTTCCTGGAAGACTTCGGAGGAGCATGGAGGAACTTCCGGAGGAATTTCCTGGAGGAACTTCCGGAGGAACTTCCTGGAGGAACTTCGGAGAACTTCCTGGAGGAACTTCCGGAAACTGGAGGAACTTCCTGGAGGAACTCCGGAGCTTCCTGGAACTTCGGAGGAACTTCCTGGAGGAACTTCCGGAGGAACTTCCCTGGAGGAACTTCCGGAGAACCTGGAGGAGACTTCAGGAGGGCTTCCTGGAGGAACTTCCAGGAGGAACTTCGGGAGGAACTTCCGGAGGAACTTCCTGGAGGAACTTCCGGAGGAACCCTGGAACTTCGGAGGAACTTCCTGGAGAACTTCGGAGGAACTTCTGGAGGAACTTCGGAGGAACTTCCTGGAGGAACTCGGAGGAACTTCCTGGAGGAACTTCGGAGAACTTCCTGGAGGAACTTCAGGAGGAACTTCCTGGAGGAACTTCGGAGGAACTTCCTGGAGGAACTTCCCTGGAGGAACTTCGGAGGGAACTTCCTGGAGGAACTTCCAGAGGAACTTCCTGGAGGAACTTCCGGGGAGGGAACTTCCTGGAAGAGGAACTTCGGAGGAACTTCCTGAGGAACTTCCGGCAGGGAATTCTGGAGGAACTGTCCTGGAGGAATTCCTGAGGAATTCCTGGAGGAATTCTATGAACGGAGAGAACTTAAGATCCTGAGGAATCCTATCGGAGGAATTCCTGGAATCCTGGATTCGAATCTGAATCCGGAGGAACTTCTGAGGAATCTGGAGAACTTCCTAGATCTGAGGAACCATTTGGAGTACGACACTTAAACGAGAGTCAGATCCATAATCCGAGGAATTCAGAATCCTGAGGAACGGAGGAATTCTGGAGGGAATTCCAGTGATCTCCTGGAGATGGAGAACTTCCTGGAGGAACTTCTGGAGGACTCGGAGGAATTCCTGGAGGAACTTCTCGAGAGGACTTCCTGGAACTTCCAGAAGATTCCTGAGAACCTCGAAGGAATTCCTGGAGGAACTTCCTAGGAATTAGAGAACGGATTCCAGGTGGAATCGGGAATTCAGGAGGAACTTCAAGATCGAGGAACTCTGAGGAATTCTGAGGACTCCTGGAGAACTTCTCGGAGACTGATCCGGAGGGAAACTTCGGAGAACTTCTGAGGAACTTCCGAGGAACTTCCTGACGGAACTCGGAGGAATTTCTGAGAACTCTGGAAGCCTGGAGGAACTTCCGTGACGGAACTCCTCGGAGGAACTCGAGCAGACTTCCGAACTTCCGACGGAACTTCCGGAATCTCTGGACGGAACTCCGGAGGAACTTCCCATGACTCCTGAGGAACTTCTGGAGAGAATTCCTGAGATCGAGAACTTCCGGAGGATCTCCTGGAAGAACTTCTAGGACGGTACCCGAGAATTTCCTGAGGAACTTCTGGGGATTTGGGCCGGACTCCTGAGGCGGAACTCTCCGGAGGAATTCTGACGGAACTTCCGGAGGAGAACTCCAACAGGACGGAACTTCCGGAGGAACTTCCTGGGAGGAACTTCGGAGAACTTCCTGAGGAACTTCGGAGGAACTCCTGAGGAACTTCCGGAGGCTTCCTGAGGAATTCCGGAGGAACTTCCTGGAGGAATTCCGGAGGAACCTGAGGAACTTCCGGAGAACCTGGAGGAACTCTGGAGGAACTTCCTGAGGCCAGAATTCCGAGGAACTTCCTGAGGATTCCAGGAACTTGGAGGAACTTCCTGGAGCAGGAACTTCCGGAGGAACTTCCTGGAGGACAGACTTGGAGGAACTTCCTGGACGGAACCTTCCGGAGGAACTTCCTGACGGAGACTTCCGGAGGAACTTCCTGAGGAACTTGGAGGAACTTCGAGGAACTTCCTGAGCTCAGAACTCGGAGAACTTCCGACAGAACTTCGGAGAACTTCGGGAACTTGAGGAAACTCCGGAGGAACTCTCCGGAGGAACTTCCGAGGAACTTCCGGAACTTCCTGGACAAGCAGGAATCCGGAACTTCCTGAGGAACTTCCGGAGAACTTCCTGAGGAACGTCAGGGGGAACTTCACGGACTTCGGAGAACCCGGACTCGGAGAACTTCCGAGGAACTTCCAGAGCTCCGACGAACTTCCGGAGGAACTCCGGAGGAACTTCCGGAGGAACTTCCGATGGAGGAACTTCCGGAGGAACTTCCTGACAACTCCGAGGAACTCCTGACGGAACTTCCGGAGGAACTTCCTGAGCTAGGAACTTCCGGAGGAACTACATTCCGGAGGAACTTCCTGACAGGACTCGGAGGAACTTCCTGAGCAGACTTCCGGAGGAATCTCTGGAACTGGGAACTTCCGGAGGAACTTCCTGGACTTCGGAGAACTTCCGGAGAACTTCCTGAGGCAGAACCGGAGGAATTCTTCCGTGTGGAACTCTCCGGAAGAACTTCCGAGGAACTTCCTGGAGGAACTTCTGAGGAACTTCGAGGAACTTCTGAGGAATCTCCTGAGGAACCCTAGGAACTTCCTGGAACTTCCTGAGGAACTTCCGAGAGAACTTCCGACGGAACTTCGGAGGAACTTCCTGACGGAATTCCGGAGAACTTCCTGAGGAACTTCGGAGGAACTTCCTGAGACGGGAGGAGAACTTGCAACTCTGAGAACTTCCGGAGGAACTTCGGAACAGAACTTCCGGAGGAACTTCCTGGGAACTCGGAGAACTTCCTGACGGAACTTCCGGAGAACTTCCTGAGCTGGAACTCGGAGAAACTCCACAGTGGAACTTCCGGAGGAACTTCCTGAGAACTCAGAACTCCTGCGAGAGAACTTCCTGACGGAACCCTAGGAGGAACTTCCTGATGGAATCTTCCGAGAACGGAACTTCCGACGGAACTTCCCGGAGAACTTCCGACGGAACTTCCGGAGAAACTTCCTGAAATTTCGGAAACTTCCGGAGGAGACGGAGACTTCCTTCCGACGGAACTTCCGGAGGAACTTCCGGTGATTGGAGAACTTCCGGAGGAACTTCCTGAGGAACTTCCGGAGGAATTTCCGAACGAACTTCCGGAGGAACTTCCTGGAGGAACTTCCAGGAACTTCTCTGGAGGAACTTCCTGGAGGAACTTCCGGAGAGAACTTCCGGAGGAACTTCCTGGAGGAAATCTTCCGGAGGAAACTTCCTGGAGGAACTTCCTGACGGAACTTCCGGAACTTCCTGGAGGGAAACTTCGAGGAACTTCCTGGAGGAACTTCCGACGGAACTTCCTGGAGGAACTTCGGAATGAGAACTCCTGGAGGAACTTCGGAGGAACTTCCTGGAAGACTTCCGAGGAACTTCCGGAGGAATTCCGGAGGAACTTCCTGAGGAACTTCCGGAGAACTTCCTGGAGGAACTTCCAGGAGGAACTTCCTGGAGAACTTCGGAACTTCCTGGAGGAACTCCGGAGGAACTCCTGGAGGAACTTCCGGAGGAACTTCCTGAGGAAACTCCGAGGACTTCCGGAGGAACTTCCTGAGGAAGACTTCCGGAGAACTTCCTGAGGAACTTCGGAGGAACTTCCTGGAGAGAACTTCCTGAGGAGAACTTCCTGGAGAACTCCTGGAGGAACTTCCTGCGACTCGGAACTCCGGAGGAACTTCCTGGAGGAACTCGGGAACTTCTGCGAGGAACTTCCGGAGGAACTTCCTGGGAGGAACTTCCGGAGGAATCTTCCCTGGGCCGAGGAACTTCCTGGAGGAACTCCGGAGACTTCCGGTGGAGAACTTCCGAGAACTTGGAGACACTCTGAGGAACTTCCGGGGAGACTTCCTGGAGGAACTTCCGAGGAACTTCTGGAGGACTCTCCGGAGGAATCCTGGAGGAACTTCCGGAGGAACTTCTCCTGGAAACAACTTCCGGAGGAATCTTCCTGGAGGAACTCTCGGAGGAACTTCCGGGAATCGAGAACTAGAGGAACTTCCTGGAGGAATTCCTGGAGAAACTTCCTAGGCTACGACGGAACTCCTGGAGAATCTCCTGAGAACTTCCGGAAGGTCACGGAACTCGGGAATTCCTGAGGAACTTCCGGGAGGAATTCCTGACGGAACTTCGGAGGAATTCCGGATTTCCGGAGAACTTTCGATGGCGAACTGGGAATTCCGAAACCGAGAAACTTCTAGAGGAATTCCTGACGGAACTTCGAGAATTCCTGGAGAACTTCCGGTGCAACTAACTTCCGGAGGAATTCCTGACGGAACTTCCAGGAGGAATTCTGACAGAACTTCCGGAGAATTCCTGACGGAACTTCCGGAGAGAATTCTGACGAACTTCGGAGGAATTCTGATGGAACTCGGAGAATTCTGACGGAACTTCCGGAGGAATTCCTGACCTTCCGGAGGAATTCCTGACGGAACTTCCGGAGGAATTCTGACGAATCGGAGGAACTCCTGACGGAACTTCCGGAGGAATTCCTGTTGAACTTCGGAGGAATTCCCGAGGAACTTCCGGAGGACTTCTGAACCGAGGAATTCTGACGGAATTTCGAAGATTCCTGACGACCTTTCCGAGGAATTTCTGACGGAACTTCGGAGATTCCTGATGAACTTCCGGAGGAATTCTGCGGAACTCCGAGAGAATTCTGACAGACTTCGAGAATTCTAACGGAACTTCCGGAGGAATTCTGCTGAGGAACTTCGAAGGAGAATTTCCTGACGAACTTCCGAGGAATTCCTGGAACTCCGAAATTCTGTCGGAACTTCGGAGGAATTCCTGTCGGAACTCCGGAGGGTACTCACAGACTTCCGAGGAATTGCTGGAGCCTCGTAGAAATTCCTGGAGGAACTTCCGGTTGAATTCCGGAGAAAACCTTCAGTGGGACTCCTGAGGAAACTTCCGAAGAAACTTTCAATTTCCGAGCAACTCCTGGAGAACTCTGGAGAAACTTCGTAGGAAACTGGAAATTTCCGGAGAATTCCTGGAACTGGAGAATTCCTAGAGAAACTTCCGGAGGAATTCTGGAGAAGCTTCGGAGAAACTGCTGGAAGAACTTCTGGAGGCACTGATGGAGGATTTTCCTGAGGTACCCTGGAAGAACCCTGAGGAACTCCGGAAGAATTCCTGGAGCTCAGAAACTCCTGAAAATGTTCCCGAACACTTCTGAAGACTGATTAACCCTAGAAACTCCGGAAGCTACGGGTAGCTCCTGGAGAAATATCGAAAAAGTTCCAGTAACTTCAAGAATTACCTGGAGGAACTTCCAAGAGAAATTCCTGGACGAGATTGGGAGGGAAGTTCTGAAGGAAATCTTGGACAAACTCGGAGGAACTTTCAGATTTCTGGAGAAACCATTGGAGAAATTCCTGGACAACTTCCGGAGGAATTCCTGAAGGATTTGCTGAGGAAGAAACTCCTGAATGCTTCGGAGCAACTTCTGGTGCATTCTGGAAAAACTTGGAAGAATTCCGGAGGATCTTCCGGAGAATTGTGGAGAACTCCTGGAGAACTCTTCGAAAACTTGAAGCAATTCTGAAGCAGCTTTCAAAACTCTTCTAGATGGAATTCACGGAGGATTGAAAAGCTCATGCCGACCTCGCGTCGTGATTGCCAACAGCGTGACACCGCTAAGCGCCGCCGCTGCTAGAAAGGATGTACCACGCTGCAGGCGATAATTGAGTTGATGTCTGTAGACACATACTTTTTGTAGCTTAGTATCAATGTGATTGCGACGGTTGCATTAAAGCAGCAATCGGCCATTGCGTTCCAGTTTATTAAAAAACTGTTTTTCCATTTTATCCTTTAAAAAACAAAATAAACATTTTTATCAAAAACTGCTTTAAAGCATTTGAATGAATGCAAATAAATGTGAATTGATGGAAATAACTGAATCTATCTCCTAAATCTGCAACTTTGACCCCTCATGTGCTTTTCTTGTAACACTTTATAATACACGAGAAGGCGTAATCATCACTAGCCGGATTTTCTGGTTTTATTTATTTTTCGCCTGCAGATGCTAAACGGTAAAACAGAATAAATAAGTATTTTACTTTTTGTTGCAAACATTATTCCACTTCGGTCCAGAAAATTCCCCTGCACCAAGGCGACAGTGTCCAGTAGCCATGGTAAGCACTTGACTGAGATTCAAATCTGTTCCTTTATTTGCAAAGACAACCTTTTATAGCACCTCGTAATCATTTATATCTGCCACTGCGTTGCGTCTTTCGGAGCAATAACGAATTAAGTTTCACCATAAAAACTGGTCACGGACTTCATACCGATTCAGCGGGTTCCTGTCGCCCAACGATGGTTAATCTCCACTGGTCCCAGGATGATATGGGATGAGCATGAAAACAAATGGGTTTCCATTTCGCAGAGCACCCAATTAAAGTTGCATCTGCGTGAGCAACCGTCAACCCGACGACGACTATACAGCGCCGCAACCTCTTTTTACTGCAATGAGTGGCAAGACGACCAAACCAAATAACTGAATGGACGATCCTGCTGCAGCTATCATAAATCTATCAAACCTGTTATTAACTTGGTCTATAAATTGGGGTCGACACGATGCTTGTTAAACCTATAGCCTGTCCGTTGGTAATCCTTCAACGCTAACTCGGTCACTATTAACCATATTTTTAAAATTTTATTTGAAATACCTAATTGGAACTTTTTTAAGTATTAATTACTGTTCAAACATAGATCAACGAAAAATAAAACTTAGTGGAAATATTTATTTCACATTTGAGGTCTCGACAGAATCGAAACTTATCGTTGGACATTTATTATCGCATTACTAAGCGCTGGGGATAAAGGCTGATGCAGTTTTATAACAGATCGCTCCGTTCATCAAACTAACAGGGATCCTTTGTTTGTAACCTTGGGAAGAAAAGAAAAATATTTCTTCTATTGCATTTACATGTTTACTATAAATAAATCTAATTAATGTATCATTTGAGAAGAGCATAAACTTACAGATGTCTTCAATCTTCCCTCAGCCGCTCGCTTCCTTTAAAAGACGACCCTGCAGCTATTGATGCCTTTTTTAGTATTGACATTCTATAAATAGAAAGGAGAACATCATCCAATATGTCACCCGTTGTAAGACAAGTTATTTAATTGCCCAATGTTTCAAATTATGTTGTGTCTTGCACTAATAGTCAAATGCCATCTTGGTCATACTGTCTTAAACGACCGAAATGTTTTCGATGATGTAGTTCAATAACAGCACCTATCGTTACCACAACCACCATGGCTCAATAAATATTCAAAACATTAGCAAAGCGTTCAAATACCATAATTCTGCGAATTAACGAAAGACGAACGATTTTCTCGCATTTTAAAACGTATCAAACAAATCACGATGTGCAGACACTGACCAGAATCCAGTTTCAGAACAAATAAAATGAAAACTATCCGACCCAAGGAGCAATTCAATTAAACCTTTTGCACTCGAATCGGTCTTCGTTGACCAGCTGCTCCAGCTGGGTTATCTCCCATATGTTAATGCACGGTTCGTTGGTCCTTCTGTGACTTCTGCTCACTATATGGATGATTTATATTCACAACGGAAATGAACAATTCCTAAAACAGGATGACCATCTAACAGAGCGGTATAGGATTTCACATCTTTTCTCTGAATTCTGGTACCTATGTCTTAATAGATTTCGAGAGTAATTCTAATCTGGTGATTCAGCATGATGCTCACTTGTAGAGTAATTCAAACTTTCCTTTCGGCTTTGCGCTATTCTACGAATGCAGCTGATTGCCTACATCATATTATATATGTATGTTAGCCACCATGGGGAAGATCTAGTCTAGTCAGTTTTTGGGCTTCTCAAATTGTTCCACAGTGGTTTTATCGATAAGAATGGCAGTCAATGATACTTTTTTATTTAAATTATTATTGCTCAATGCTATATTAATACTCATACCCAATCAATTACTATTAATACTCACCCTACCTGCGGATGTCAGATTGAAATACAGTTCTGCATAAAAACCTTACAGAATCTGTATAAAGTTTTGGCATATGCAAATCTGGATGATAATCAATACAATCTACTTATCTAAACCTACTGAAGCAGCTCGCGCATTCACCTCGATTACGCAAAGCCAACGAGTGTGGGCGGAGTCTACCCCAGAGCCGACGTCCTCTTCCAGGGTCACTGATTCATAACTTTTGCTGGTCTCTCTTCCGACATACGTACTTCATGTCCAGTCTACCGTAAACTGCGGAAGTATGCCAATTTAAAACATTTTTAATAAATTGACCAAAAGGATCAAGAGCTCTCAGAAAGTTTTTTTTGATAAGTATGTAAAAATACCATCATCACCGGAGCTTTCATATTTTTTAATTTTTCAGTAATAGATCTCACTTCATCCAAATTAGTTTTAACGAATGGAATGAGTATTCTCTTGTGAGAATGTTTTAAAGCTCGCGTAACCTGATTCTCAATTGGACTAGTGAGACCTAGACTAAAATTATGGGCACTCTTAAACTGCTAACAAGTTTTTGAGCCTTTTCATATTTTTAATAAAATTTTATTTTCTCTTTATGCGCTGAATTTTTTGGAGCTTTTTTTAAAATTTTCTTTAATTTCCAAAAGTTTTGAACTGGGATCCAACATTGAGTTTATTCTCAAAGTTGGTATTTGTCAGAATACGAAACGTTTTATAATTTCATTTTGCAATCTCAGCTTTCAACGTGGGATCGCTCTCACATTTTAAGACGGATCAGGTACGAATCGTCGTCCAATAATAAAGGAGTTGAATTTAATTTAACATTTAGAATTGCAATCCTCTGGCTTCGACAATTAAATTTGTCAAAGATAGAGCATTATCAAATATCTTTTGTATCGAGGAGGAATATCAACATCAAAATTCCTATCCATATACGATTTATATAAATCCCAATCAGCTCTATGATAATTAAAGTAGAGCTGACTGGATTGTTAATGGCTCAGATTTCAAATGTCAGGAAAGTGATCAGAGTCAAAATCAGCGAGATTATTGTCCACAGCTGACTGAATCCGTTAAACTAAATCATTTGAAGGATTTCACTGGAAAAAAAAAGTTGGTCCATTGGGATGTTGAATAGTATAATATCCCAGAACAATCTTCAAAAAGAATTTTGCCATTGAGATTGCTTTGGGCGTTGTTCCAAGAACGGAGTTTTCATTGAAGTCATCAATGGAAAAATTGGATTTGTTGCAGAGTTAGAATTTGAAGATCAGCTCGCAACAAATTCTGCTCTCATTTCACTGAAGTAGGCAAGTAAGGCAACAATAAAAGAGTTTCCAAATTTATTTCAACAGAAAGTCCCAAGGTTTCGAAAACTTTGGCAAACGAAGAATATAATTTATGTTTGATATGACAGACCCATACCTGGAGTCTCAAGACGAAGTTATTTTCCGTTGATGAATGGGTGTAAAATCATTCATCTTTGGTATTTCAGAAATGAATTTTGCCTGCTTGCAGCGATGCTGTAATCCAAAAACTCCTCGGCAGTAGAAAATGAGCAGAGCAAGGATTTTTGAGGAGCAGAAATAAGCATAAAACTCTCATTGTGCATCATTAACCAAGGCTTGACGTCACAAAACAGAGCGAGTCTATCTGTCTCTTTTTTTTCTTGTTGCGTACTCACTTGCTCACCTCAAAACAGCCTCCAAGATTTTTCACATACAAAGCGCGCTCCGGAGGCTCAGTGGTGCTCTTTCGCCCGACGCCTCACTCACATTTTTTTATTTCTTTTTCCTCACTCTGTATTTGCACCTCTCTTTTTACGCTTCCCTCAATTGTGAGATGCAAGGCAGCATATTACGATGTTGTTTATTTGACTCAGGAGTGGGGTTTTATAAAGCCTTGCATAGGTGGGCGTGTTTGAAAATTAGAATTCGGAACTGCTCGTTACCGGTGAGAGGTAGAAGCAAAATTTGTTCGTTGATTGTGGTTGGTGAATAATTGCTCGACCGGCAAATGAACACGTAAAAACATTTAAAATATTGTACATTTGCTCAAAAATGACTTGCGCACTATTCAAAACGCTTCCTCTAAAACAGAGAGGTCATCTTAAACATACTTATCTACTTCTGGAACTACTATTCGCCTTGGTTACAGTAAAACCACTTGCATTTCAGTTGAAAATTGACCGTTAACGAGCTGTTTAAGTTGTCAAAGATCGTCCGCAGTTTGAGGGTTAAGGACGCAGGGTAAGTTGAAACGGTTTTTCAAGTTGAACTTCGAGTTGCTGAAAAGGATCATCCTTTATAAATTTTATCCGTTTGCCGTGTTTGGTAGTTCGGGCCAGATTATCATAAAAAATAAGAAACCTTACCCAATTTTATAAATTTTGATATACTGAAATTATATTTTAATGCATTGTTTCAACTTGCCCACATATCGGGCAAGTTGAAACACTGCGTTATTACTGAATAACTTAATTTGCCGTATTAAAAACAAAATATATGTACTCGGTGAGACAGTGATCCACGAGGTTTCAAGATGACTGTACTGCCCGGATTCGCAAAGAGTCCATGTCATTTTCGACGGTTTTATTTTCTTTCAGAAACGAGCTCAAAATTGTCTCCTGTTTAAGAAAAAATGATAAAATAGTAGATTTTGTTCAGAAATTTGAAAATCAACTCCCATTTGTGTTGTCTCATCTTGCTATTTACTATCATAAAGTCACATTCCACAGTCACGTCCTACTGGTGACCACTCATTACTTTTCAGGATTGTTTCATTAGTTGGTTCCACAGAATTGTGTGCTTTTAATTCGGTTGTGGCTTCTCCATAGTTTCACATTAATTAACCAGCGTATCTCTCAAATTCCTCGATTAAGAAAAAGGGGCTGGAAGTGAAGTTACCGAAATGTTTGCATGCTCTATGTTTTATTTTATATAGTGACATGCTCACTACAGAGAAGAAAGGATTAAGAATCTCAGACCTAGACCATGCAGTTTAACCATGATTGGTATCTATTCGATATTATACCATGACTGGAAGTGGTTGTTTGCCACAGTTACCCTTAAATCGTTTTTATGAAGCTCCAATTTAAAATCAATTGTGATGACTGACTATTTCCGTTCTGATGCTAATTCACGAATCGAATGGTATGAATTCCGCCTTGGATCATGACTGGAAGTGACCTTTGCCCATTCCAAGAAAATCTATGTTTTTCTACTGACAGCTTCAATTTAAAATCGATATATGTTGTTTCTGACGCGTATTTAGTGAAAATACGAATGGTATAAATTGTATATAATCCGGTCTTGGACTGTCACTAGAAATGGCTGTGTTGCCCCATTTACCTCTAAAAGCCAATTATTTTAAAACAAAAGCCAATTTATCATATCATCAGAAGACTTAAAATCGTTGCGCTAATTATTTGTATGATTCTAATGCAAATTCAGTAGATATATTCACCTTGGATCGTGACTAAATATGTATAATATGTAGGGAAAATTAGGTAAAACGACACCTTAACAACTTTGTTGCCAATCTACAGCATTTCTGTCTAAAATTTCCTTCAACATACTTTGGCTCTTCATGCATCAGTCCATGAGGTCTCAGGACAATATTTCTTGATAAAATTTGGTTGAAAACGCGAACAGTCCATCTAACAGCCCAACCAGCTGGGGTGCGGGTAAGATCGACACACATGAGGTAAAACCGACACATGAAGTCGTTATGGAATCAGAACATCAGATTAATTCTAAATTATGTTCAACATAATTGAAATGTTTAACAACATTCATTTTGATATTTGTGTATGAAATTCATGTTTAGGGGTCACTCAAACGATTATTGAACATAATTTCACATATTAAAAATCCCACATATCATATTTATTTAGTTTCTTTAGTGGGTTGGTGAAAAAATATATAAAGTATAGAATGTTAGTAACAAATTTTCAAACTACTGTAAATATTGACCTACACTCAAATTGCACTTATTTTAAAAGTTGTTTAAAGCGATTTAAATGTTGCCGTATAGTGCAGTTGCGACATGAAATAGAAAGCAGTTCCGTAGGTGACAAGCTACATGTTTACAGGGGTGAAAATGGATCACGAAAGAACAACACTAGAGAACGGATTAAATATATCTAAAACGAAATAAGCCTAAAATACGTTCTTTTGAGCGCTATGTTATCTTACCTGAGGTTTTCCTTGGAGCTCAATATTACCCTAGACCTATTTTCACACCAATGATGATATGGCATAATCAGTCTATGATTAAGTTGTATTAAACGGCGCCTCGTTTTTCCAATATTTGATGTATAATATGCCAATATGAATCTAATAAAAGTGAATTTCGTGATTCGATGGCAGGTGTCGAATTTAACTGATAACATAATAATGATGAGATACATGTGGATGTTTATAATTTGAAAAGTTAACTATTTTTCCCAACATATACAAAATGATGTTCAATTATGGATCAGAGATGGATTAAGACTGAAAATCAACAAATTGTTCGAAAAGCTATACACCGATGCCAAATTTTACATATTTCATCTCCTCAATGGTGATCAATGCTAATTGTCTGTTTATGACTCTTACATGTCTCCGGAGTTACAAAATGACTAGAAATACAAGAAATCAACGTTTATTAAAAGTGTGTCGAAATTCTGTCCGAAAATTACTTGAAATCAGAGATTTGAAGTGGTGTTTTTACCTGCAGTTATTTTAAATTCCCTACCATTGAAAAAAATCATTTTTTGGACATTCATACGGTTTAAAATCAATTGCGTAGATATTTCTATGTTTTCTAATGCTAATTTGTGAAAATACAATTTTACATTCGCTATTTGGTCAAGGCTGCAAGTGGCGTTTTTCATTTGTCACTAAAATCATTTTTCTACACAGCTGATATTTGTAATCAATTGCGCCTAATCAACTATTTCCATTTCAATCATTGAAAGAGCGAAAATTTTCCTGAGGTGTGTTTCCAGGGCTGGGTAGGTTGGCTGAGTATGTTAAAAATGTAAACACATCAAATAAATCAGTGGGCAATGTTTGAAAGTCGAAAAATGTGATGTTAGAAAGCTTCGTAATATTCAGGCACGTAAAACAATCCTAACTCTTTACTTTGCAGTATTTTTTAAATATTTTCGTGAACTTTTTACAACTCTCACTTCACTCGCTGCCGGAGTATACTTACATTTGATATAATTTTATTGAGCATTTTCTCTATTTTCAATGCTCGCTTTTATTGGGGAATTGTGAAAAATTGTGCCGATTGGTATTTTTATTTATTTATCATCAGACTAAGGCCGAGTGGCCTGTGCTGCATAAAGACTTCTCATTCAGCTCGTTCATGGCTGCACTTCGCCAACCACAGTCTGCGGAGGGTCCGCAAGTCGTCCTCCACCTGATCGATCCACCTTGCCCTGTGCACCTGTTTCTTGTTCGTCGGATCGTTGTCGAGAACCATTTTCACCAGTTACTGTCACGACATTCTGGCTACGTGCCCGGCCCACCACAGTCTTCGATTTTCGCGGCGGTGTGGCGAGCGTCAGAAACCACGTGGTCATTTGGGGGAGGGGTTTGGAAAATGACCACGATAAGCCACATGGGGGAGGTGTTGCTCTCGAACCACGTGGTTTTTTACACGAAACTTTTGGTGAATAACAATAGCGGTGAAAAAATACAAATCGTTAAAATTTAATGATTTAATTAATAAACGCAAAGCGCATCTTAGGGCCGATGCCCACGTAGCGTCTTTTCAACTCGCGTTGAAGGAGCGGGTACATCGGAAAAACCGTAACACGCGTCAGTCTAACGCCTTAGATCCTTTTCCATAAAAAATTAACGAAAACCAGGTTGCGATTCAGTCTCAACTCCCACAAAAAAAAATTGGAAAGGAAAAATGAAAAATATTAACAGCATCAACCGCGCGACACTTTTGCATCAGCGTACGCGGCTACAATTTTGAAAATGTTCATGTTTTACAATAATCCAAGTAAAAACTTTCAAAAGAATTTCTTGTGGATAATCAGTAAGAATCCAGTAAAAAATTTCATGTAAAAACTTTGACTTAATTCATATAATCCTGATAAAATTCTGACATTCAGAATGATTTTTGAACAATTCTCTCTGAAACATTTTGCTTGGAAATTTTGCTACTGAGTAAATTCTAAATATAAAGTTGAATCTAAGTTGAAAACAGACCAACTTTCGATAGAGCGAAGAAAGACTTTTAAATTTTCAAGAAAAATCTTCCGAATTCCGAAAGATTTAAACACCAATGCCACACGGAACACTTTTTCTTGATTTTTTGTTCTTGGATTTCTTCAAATTTGGAATTTTGAAATGAAATTTTTCGGAAACTTTTTACGCTCTTTGAATTCTACATTTTTTTTTAATTTTCCAAGTATTTTTTTATTAAACATTATTTAGAATTTTCACGGAAAGTCTATGGATTATCTTCAAAAATTTCTTTGGATTTTCAAAGAATAAATCTTTAGAATTCTCAAGTTAATGTTTTTAATTTGCACCATAAATTTTCCAAAATTTAATCGAATTCATTCTTTTCGGAAGTCATTTTGATTTCTTTGTAGGTTCACTAAATTGCTTTAAATCTTTACCATGCAAAGATGCACAGGAATAATTTAGAAATTTTAAGAATTTTCATCAGAAAATCTTTAAAATTTTGATTTAATTACAAGGAATTCCTACTGGAATACTTCAAAGTACAACCTTTACAATTACTACAAAGTACAATTTTTCGTTATTTCCACTTGTAAAACATGAATTTCGTCGGAAATTCATTATTGGTATTTCAGATGAACTTTTTTCGATTTTCTACTGGAAAATCTTAGGAATTTCCATCGAAATATTTTGGCATATTCCGAATAATTTCTTTGGAAATTAAAAAACTCTGAAATGTCTAAAATTTCTTTTGAAAACGAAAAAATTCAATTGGAAATTTAGAAAATTTCTTTAAGATTCATTAAAGTTGCCCAGGATTTTGAAGAAATCTTTAGAGATTCTGTAAAAAAGTAAGCTGGATTTTTTCAATTTATGTGGAAATTCTTCGAATTTGATGTTTATTGGAATTTTCATCAAATATGCATTTCGGATCCTTCTACGAGTTCTTATAGTTCTTAAAATTTCTACGAACGTTTTCGGAACTCTTCCACAGAATTTCGGAGAATGTCGTTAAATTCTAAAGATTTTCCGTGGAGACTCGAAGAACTTCTTGTCAATATTCCGAAGGGTTTCCAACCTCCAGAATAATTATTCTTTATAATTAAGTAGATCTTGAATTTAAAACTAATCCAAGCATAAATATGACAATAGTTTGGCTTAGAAGCTCAGTTTTATTATTTGAATAATTAGGATTTGATCGAAAAATTTAATAATGCACCTAAATGTTCTAAATGCACAAAATTCTGTAGTGCGTATGAAAAGGTTATGCATAGAGAAGCTTGCATTTAAAAAACATGAAATTCTAAATAAAATGCTTTTAAATTCATGAAAGGGACTTAGAACTTAGGAATTCCTGCGATATGAAAAAGCGGCAGTGTACCAGAAAAATCCTCAATTCCTAAAACAATCTAGGTTAAAAAATTGTGTTATAATAACGATTGTGAATTCCAAAACAAATCTCAACCCTTTCAGGATGGATGGGTCATATATGCCAGCGTTTTAGATTGTCTATAAAATCACAAAAGAGAGCTGCCACCATTTTCTTCAGAAATAATTGTTCATCAAGATATTGGCTTTGCAAAAAAAATGGGAGCCTAAATTTGACTGTCCTCGAAAACTCTGATATCCGAAACCTTGGGAAGATTTCGATTCTAAGAGCATACAATTGAAATTGAAATGTTTGAATAATTCTGAACACTCAGATAAGATGGGCATCTGAACGTTAAGCCAGTGATTAATATTCAGGAATACGAGATGCTCAAGGTACTCCAAAATGCTCTCAAGTTCATATACTGGTAGATATTTTGCAATGTCCTCATCATCGGTATATACCCAATCCAGAAATAAGCATATATCCTAATTTCCATTAACATGAGATCCAAGAGACAAGGTACCAAAATTATCTCGAGTCAACATCAGTTGCAAACATTACTACTTCCAGGACGTTTTGTATATCCTAAAGGTCTGTAGTACCTTGTATAAATAATAATTGAATTCATATCAACCCAATGAACCTACTGGGATATTATATCATACATCATTCATAAGTTGGTTAATTGGATAAATCAGAATGATCGAACTCCAAAATAATAATTGGTCTATAATACATCCATTCCTCTATGAGTCGCTTATGAAAGGCCATATTGAAGCATATTCGAGATGTGAATAGAATTTCCTGGAAATTTTTCAAAAGAACCATCAGTGACCAAGAAAATATTTTATAAGTTTTAAAAATTTTGTATTATTTATTTGTAATATTGATTTATTTATGGAATGTTTGTATTTTTTCCGTGAAAATTTTGATTTCTTTATGAAAATTATTTTTTATATTTGCAATTTTTGGTTTTAAAGAGTTAATTCATTTTTGTTTGTGGAAAATTCTTAATTGTTTATGGAAATTTTGCATTATTTGTATAAAATTGATATTCTTTTATTGCTCATAATAATTTCGTTATTGGAAATTTCCTAATTGTTTTGAAAACTTTTAAAATTTTCAGGCTGCTTTTTTACTTCTGTCGATATCGTATCTTAAAACATCGACTCATGGAAGGCCTGTTGTATCACAGTTAGTTTCAATTACGAAGTCGTAAAATTTTACTGAGTTTTGAACAGCTGACTTTACTCAAACATTTTACTAATAAGTCGAGAAAGTTGAAAATGCTTGAAATTCAAGAATTACTGATATATCAGCAATTTTTTCCGTCTTTTCGTAATTTATTTGTTTACTGTTTGAAATATTCAGTAAATTTATTTTTAATGTTTCTAAAATCTAAATAATTTTAATGTTCCATTCCTAACTAATTTTGATCTCTTTAATAAAAGTGTCAGTGGACGCATTTGAGTTTCAAATTAGCATGCTTAAAAAACGCTTCGGGCTTGGCTTCGGATGAATCTGATATGTTTCGATTTGACCATCTGATTTTGACGCTGCTCAAGAGATTTGGCGGGTGATTAAGCTTTGATGGCCGGGAAATTTTGGCAGAAACATGTTTATCCATTTTCTGTCTGGAAGCTGGAAGGTTAACAAATCGCTACATTTGCCTGAATTTTGCAGAACACCAGTTCTTGGTCTCTTATTTCAATAGCACGTTAGTCAAAGCACGTCCTCAGTCTTGGCCTCAGCTCACTAGATTTTTCATCCTCGTCTTGATTTGCGCTTCCGGAAGCGTCCAAATTTTTTGCTAATAAAACGCTGATGCTGCAGATGTTCTTTTAAAATATAGAACGAAGTGGTTGAGATGATAATGCAAAATACGCGGACAAATTTCGACATTTAGTTTGGAGAGTCGTTCGGCACAACAATAAAAAATAATATCGTAATCGCATTTACTGACTTTTGCCTTCAGTCAGTAAATATTCACTTTACCGATAACTCAGAACAAACTAGAACAGTACTTCAATAATTTTTCAAAATAATTACTGCTCATCATAAAATTTGACAAAACTACCGAGTTTTCAGTATTGATTGAGATTTACAATACATTCAAAAAATAGTACCGAACAACCAAACTGTGAATAAGTGTGTAGCTTGTGAAAGTAATAAACGAAATCGCATCGGCTCAATAGACCTGCTTGGATGTAGCGATACACGGATACATCAAAATTTTTGAATTCATGAATATTTATAATGTCCATGCTGGGTTTAGCTTGATTTTGAATCAGTTGAAATTGTCCATCTTCAAAATTGATCGGATTAACTTCATATGTTTTAGTTACATAAGGTTTTTTCTTAAATTTTTGTGAGAAAAAACCACGTGTCATAGGGGAGGGGGGTCTGCCAAATGACCACGATAAGCCACATGGGGGAGGGTTGAAAATCTTCAAAATATGACCACGTGGTTTCTGGATGGCCCCGATGGATGGTTCTCCCAACAGCTGATGCAACTCGTGGTTCATTCGCCTCCTCCACGTACCGTCCGCCATCTGCAACCCACCATAGATGGTACGCAACACTTTTCTTTCGAAAACTCCAGTGCGCGTTGGTCCTCCACGAGCATCGTCCAGTCTCGTGTCCGTAGAGAACTACCGGTCTTATAAGCGTTTGAGTAGTCAGTTTGTACGGCGGCGAACTCTATTCGATCGAAGCGTCTTGCAGTCAAAGTACGTACGATTTCAACCACTATGCGTCTCCGAATTTCTCTGCTGGTATCGTTATCGGCGGTCCAGTGAGCCCAAGTACAGAATTCTGCAACCACCTCGATTTAGTCACCACCGATAGAAACTCGTGGTGGGTGGCTCACATTGACCTCTCTTGAGCCTCTTCCTATCATGTACTTCGTCTTCGACGTGTTGATGATTAGTCCAATCCGTTTAGCTTCGCTTTTCAGTCTGATGTAGGCTTCCTCCATCCTCTCAAAGTTACGTGCCATGATATCAATGCGATTCCAAATAACTGGACGGACTTCATGAAAATGGTACCACTCGTGTCAATCCCTGCCCTTCGTATTACTCCTCAAAGCGATGTTGAATAGCAGACACGAAAGACATCACCTTCGTAACCCTCTACGGGCTTCGAAGGACTCGAGAATGCCCTGAAACTCGAACTACGCACATCACCCGATCCATCGTCGCCTTGATCAACCGTATCAGTTTATCCGGAAATCGTTTTCGTGCATTAGCTGCCATAACTGGTCCCGATCAGTATTATCTTATGCGCTTTGAAGTCGATAAATAGATGATGTGTGGGCACGTTGTATTCGGGCATTTCTGCAATACCTGACGTATGCGAACACCTGGTCTGTGGTAGAGCGTTCACCCATAAATCCGCCTGGTACTGCCCCGAACTCTCTTGCAATTGGTGTTGATCGACGGCATAAAATTTGGGAGAAGACCTTGTAGGCGGCGTTCAGCAATGTGATTGCGCGTGGTGCTTCCAGCTTATCCGCCTTTTGTAGATGGGACACGACACCTTCCATCCACTCCTGCGGCAGAACCTCATCCTCCAAACTGGTAATCCAATGCAGCGCTCTAGCCAGTGCTTCACCACCGTGTTTAACAGCTCTCCTGGTAGTTGGTCAACTCCAGGGGCTTTGTTGTTTTCAGCCGCCGATCTCCTCCTGGATTTCCTGGAATTCAGCCGGAAGTCGCATGTCCTGCGCGCGTGCTCCTAGTTCATTACCATACCGTTGTCTGCCATATCGCCATTCAGGTGCTCTTCGTAGTGCTGCCGCCACCTTTGGATCACCTCACGCTCGTTCGTAGAAGGTTCCCGTTTATGTCCTTACACATATCGGGCTGTGACGTGGCCCTTACGTGGTTCAACTTCTCATAGAACTTTCGTGCGTTATTAGCGCGGTACAGTTCCTCCGTCTCTTCACGGTCTCGATCTTCCTGCTGGCGCTTTTCCTCCGGAAAATCGAGTTTTGTCTGTTCCGCGCCCGTTTGTATCGTGCCTCGTTCGCCCTCGTGCGGTGTTCGCAATCTCCGTGCTGCATTCTTCTCCTCAACTAACTGCTCACATTCGCCGTCATACCAGTCGTTTCTCTGATCCGGAGCCACCGTGCTGGCGCGGATCAGATATCTCTCCAGCCATCTTCAAGAGATGCTGCGTCTCTCTCTTCCGTTGGGAGTGCCACTTCCAGCTGCTGCGCGTAGTCTTGGCTGTCTACCGTCTTGTAGCCGCCAATGTTAAGCCGCGGACGACTCCGACGCGTGTTGACCGTCGGAGTTTTGAGCGCAGACATACTGCGACGAGTGTATGGATTCAATATTCGCACTGCGAAGTGCGTACGTTCGTGATGTCGGAAAGAATTTACCGTCGATTAAAACGTGGTCGATTTGGTTTCCGTTACTTGATTGTGATTTCCATGTGGCCTTGTGGATATTCTTACGGGGAAGAGTGTTCGGACTGCCATTCCGCGGGCTAGCTAATTGCATCGTTGGCCGTTGTCGTTCGATACGGTAGCTGAATATCCGGTCATGAACCGGTCTATACATTTCCTCCTTCCTACCTGAGCGTTCATGTCTTCTTCTTCTTCTTATTGGCATTATATCCCACACTGGAACAGAGCCGCCTCGCAGCTTAGTGTTCATTAAGCACTTCCACAGTTTTAACTGCGTGGTTTCTAAGCCAAGTTACCATTTTTGCATTCGTATATCATGGGGCTAACACGATGATACCTTTATGCCAAGGGAAGTCGAGACAATTTCCAATCCGAAAACTGCTAGACCGGCACCGAATCGAACCCAGCCACCCTCAGCATGGTCTTGCTTTGTTAGCCGTGCGGCCCCTTAGCGTTCATGTCACCGATGACGATTTGACGTCCCGCAGTGGGCATCTATCGCCTGCTCCAGCTGCGCAAAGAACGCTTCTTTCTGTCGTCGGATCTCCTTCGTGTGGGCAGTGCACGTTGATGATGCTATAGTTGAAGAAACTTTTTATCCTCACTTGCATCCTTGCGTTGATTGGCTGCAACCCAATCACGCGTTGGCGCATCTTTCCCAGCATTATGAAGCCGGTTCCCAGCTCGTTGGTGGTGCCACAGCTTTGGTAGAAGGTAGCCGCTCGATCGCTTTTCCACACTTTCTGTCCTCCAGCAGATTTCCTGCAGCGCTACGACATCGAAGTTGCGGGGATATGTTCATCGTTGATAATCCTGTCGCAACCTGCGAAGCCCTGCGACTTGCAGTTCCATGTTCCAAGCTTCCAATCGTGATCCTTTTTCTCGCCCTAGGTCGTTGCCGATTGTATCAGTCGTATTATCTTCTATGTCGTTCAGTAGTTGTTTTAAAACGGCTTAGTGGCCTGCGCAACCTCCTGTCTCGTCGGAGGCCGTCTGTCAGGGCTGTTTAGCGTCCACCTAACACCAGGACTTGGGCTTGTGTGCGCTGGGGCGCACACGGTCGCTGGTGGAGCCTACTTGCGAATACATGCAGCTTTTTATAGAGGTTTAACAGGGCCCCTGTCAAACCCCACCATCCTGGGCAGGCGCCACAACTCGCAGATGGCCTGGGAGGGATCGTCATGCCCTTGGACATAGTCCCTGCTGCCCTAATTGGTATTGGTATTTACTAAGTTTCAACTCAACAGACCACATAAAAGTCAGCCAACCTACCCACGAGATGTTTTGAGAACAATCACTTTACAAACAAAAAGTAGGGTTACCTAGAAACATTTATACCGTTTTGTAGGATTTTAATACCCTCTCAGCGTACCACGTTTTAGAAATCTGATAAATATTGATTCGTGTTAAAATATGATATTACCTTCATAAATTAACTCACTCGCACCAAAATATCAAAAACGTTATCCTGAGCAAACGGAAACACTAAAATACCTAAATACATCCGTACATGGGCGATCTAATACCCAAATGTTTATAATGAGCATTAAATGCGCCTCAAAACGTTTTCACATAAGCCACTTGTCAACCTCCTTCAGCCAACCAGCCCTCTCCTCTTTCTTTAGAATTTTCAAGGAAAGCTCTTTAGAACACCAAGGAAAATTATTAGTGAACAAAACCTTCAATTTCTACGAGAAATTAATGCAAAGTTCTACAGGAGAATGTTCAGAATATTCATGGAAAGTTTTACGGAATTTTGTTTAATAATTTGCAAAATATAGGTACGCAGAAACTTTTGCAAAATATGAGCGAAAAACTTTAGAGTTTCCATTAGAAAATCTCTGAATATTTCACGAGATGTTCCGGAGCTTTCGAAGTACATTCATAGTTTCCACGGAAAACTGTTTCAGAATTCCATAGGAATGTTAATGGTATTTGCATGTTTTTTCCAATTTTTACACGGAGAAAAATGTGTTAGAATCAACCATACGGATTCTGCAACAATAACAATATTTATTGTGATACAACCACAAATAGGGTTCAATCAACCTTGGACAAACGCAGAGTTCATTAGCGCACCACTTTTGAAAAAGATTTAACGTACGTATTGTGAGATTGTGGTGGCTAATTCGGTTTCTACTGAATTGATAATACACTAGACTAGACATGGTCTAGTTGATTCAACTCTGTTTTGCTCATAGGAAATTCTTCGGAAATTCTCCAGAAATACTAAAAATGGGAAAGGGTCGTTTAGCTTAAAATCATTCGATGGAAAGACATTTCTTGCGAAACGGTTATACATGTTTAACGGCTTAACCAAATATTTAATTTGGCCAAAGCGACAATCGGCCGTTGTCTCTAACAAGTTGTTGGCCGAAATTATGAATCAACAGGCCAAATGCCGTTTTGTCATAATGGTCGTTTGCAGAAAAGTCATTTGGCCCATGGATCCGACTAAATGGCCTTTCAGCCAGCCAGCCATCTCGGAAATGACTTTTCGGCAAACGGTATTTTCGGTCAAATGACCTTTGGCCAAACAATGACCTATTTTTTCGGCCAAATGACCAAACGATATCTTCGTTCTTATATTCATTTCGTTAAAGATTTTCGATCAGATGGGTCTAATGATTTATTTGGCAAAACACCTTTCGGCCTGGTCCTTCCTGTCGTTTGGTCTTCGGCGAAAACCATTTGTTTGAATGTTGCTTGGCTGAATAACACTGTAAGCGAATACCATTTGCCGGAATTAAGTAAACGTCCGAAACGGTTGTTGGGTTGAAAATGGTTTGACCGAAAATGTAAGTTGGCCAATAAGGTTGTTTGACCTAGCAACCTTGTAGACTGAAACTGTCGTTTGGTCGAAATAATCGTTTGTCGAAATAATCGTTTGGTCGAAATAATCGTTTGGCGAAATAGTCGTTTGGCGAATAGATCGTTTAGCCAATATGACCTTTCTGCAAAAACTCGACACTTGAGGCAAGATGTCCATTTCGGCAAATGGCCTCTCTGTCAAACGAACATTTCAGCCGATAGATATTCGGCCATCGGTTTTCAGCTAAAGGACATTCGGCCGAACGACATTTTCGGCGAAATAACTTTAGGCTAGATGGGCTTCGGCTCAATGGTTTGTTCGGTCAGAATCCATAGGTGGCCAAACAACATATGGCTTTCGGCCAAATGTCTTTTCAAACGACTCTTCTTCGTGCAAAAATCAATTTCAACGAGAAATTCTTCGTATTTCATCGGTAATCCTAAAACACGGTAATAATGCGAGTAATGCTTCGAGTAATCCTTCAGAATTTGCACTCAAGTTCTTCTTAATCTTTTCAAGGAAATCATTGGTATTTTCCAAAATTTCGAGTGGAATTTCAACGTGATGAATTGGAGATATCTATCGGAAAATTATGCGTACTTCTTAAATTTCAGTCGGCATGGAAAATCATAGTTCACGGCGTGACAAATTTTGAATGGCGTGCCGATGCAATATTCGGCGCGGCACACGCCCTCTAGGGGCACGTTCTCTTTCTTTTTTTTTCGTTACATAAAGGGCTAACCTTTATTAAGGTGGCACATATCACCGTTACGTGCCACTAGTTTTCTCTTTACTTTCCCTGATCTTATGCAACGTAAATAGTGACTTACTAATTGCGTTGCATAAAACACGTAGAGTAAAATACATCTAACTCACACGCAGCCTGATTTGCGGATTGAATAAAATATTCTTATGTCGAGGTGAATTGAGGTATTCCGGTACCATCGATGTACTGAAATAGTGCAGCACCTCGTTAGTTTAAATCATTAAAAGCTTTTTCAAACGGTGTTTAGCAAGAATACTTTTTTTAAACGAAGAAATTGTTTTTTTTCTCAAATATATCTAAGTTGAAAATCGCACCTGGTAATAAATAAAATAGTGCCTAATAGATCGTGTTTAAATGCGCGTCGGTTTGGCTGAAGTGACGCGTTTCTCGATATGCAAAGACATCGAGCTAAGATTATTATCGAGATATTATCGTAAACGCGGGACATTCCTGATAATAAATAAACTTTGATAAAGCGTTTTATTAATTTCATCGATTCGATCGTATAAGTGCGATCTTTAATATGCATTGTATAGCTTCTCTCCTCGTAGCGCGACCGTGAAGATAAAGGAATTTTAAAATTAATTGGTGCGATATTGAAAGTATTTGTTTAAAAGTAGAACGTCTCGAGACCACAGTTTTTGTTCTGTTTTGCGCGGTAAATAATTCATTAAATTAAGTGCGCGATCGGACGGTTTTGTTCTAAACAGGACGGTCTCGAGATCTGATTTTTGTTCTACTTTGTGCGGTCAGTAATAGAACTGGTTAATGCGCGAAATAAAACTACGTTACACACAGCATTCCGTTTACCAAAACGAACCCCGCTACACTCCCTACCCTTATCCAACATCCCAGTGATTTCTCGTGGAAGTGCAGATGACTCGTCGGCTTCCATCAAAGCGAGTATCGTCACATTCTCTACCCATTCCTTAATTGGCCTGCATTCGGACACGGCCGGCGCGTATTGCTTCATATAGGGTCACCAGTTTTTACACATTGAGGATGATGTTAGTCCCAAATTTTATCTGTTGGTTCTCTGTGTAATTACACGTGACCTGAGTAACGGAGTAACAACCGTGGGCGGCCAATCATCCTCCTCATGCTCAATATATCTAGTTGAAAATCACCGCAATAAAATTTGAAAGTCCATAATGTATTCCATTCAGATGCCCAACATGGGTTAGGGACGAAGGTCGGAAGGAAAAAAGGTGATCTTCTGTCTTTCGACATTTTGTCATAGATTCGTCCATGTTCTACCATTATTAACCCGATATAGCGCACATTCAAGTCGATTGAGTGTGAGTATTTATTATTATCTGCCGCGGAGATCCTTCGGAACTTAACTGACAAAATAACATCAAGCGTACTGAAGGTTCGTCTGCCATCGAGGAAAGTGGTTCCTCATACAATTTTCAAATTAAATTGTTCATACTGTGCAAACGAACATTGAGTTTTAAAACAATAAGTTCTTATTATAGTATCTTATAATTATCGGTATCGTCTATATTTCCGGAGTTTTCCAAAGATGCCTCAAGACGACCCCAGACAAGCTGTTATAATTTACTTATATTGGGTGAAGAAATTTCTTTCATCTCTGTTTGATTCGCGTTGAATATTTTGAATGAACTTTTGAACATCGTCAAAAAGCATTACCCAGTCTATTCAGAATTTCTTTTATTATTTGCTTTGGGAACTCCTCCGGAAATCAAGCTTATCAACTTTCTATTATTTTTCCATTTTTTGAAAGCAGTCAAATGCAATAGTTTTAATAATTCCTAACCTAAAACTACAATTGATAGCATTCTGTTTTCCATCATACTTCAGTAAATGGATTCGATTATAATGGCTGAACAATATCTATAAAAATTCTTGTTTATATTCGCATTATCTTGAAATTCCGAAAACTTGCCCACCGTTGAAGCGAATGTATTAATGAACTAATGGAAAGTTTATGAATAGCTATAAGAGAAAGTTGGAATGTGAATAGCGGCGGCAGATGAACAAACGTTGTTGGGTTTGACGGCGGTATTTCGTCTCACCTGGCCCTACGCGTCAGGTGGCTCACTTTTCAAAATAATTCACTCACAAAACTCGTTCAACAAATTCCTCATTGATGGCCTCCGTTCAATCGGTTTGCACTCCTCTAACACTGTGTGCCCTCTCGTATGTGCGGCAATTCGGTCGATTACTTTCAGTCTGTGCCGCACCATCGCTTTCATAAGTCGAAAAACTTTCCGGTACGGTTCTCGAATTCCTATTCTAGCCTTTCGGGAATCAACGCGGCGAGACGAGCATGTATGGGGTGCGATCCGAGCAGAGCAGCAGGACCACTTTTCGGCAGTTTTCATACCGCCTGGTTCCTCCATTCAGCTGTTTCCCTACTTTCTGTTCGCTGATCCGTTGGTGTTCCATCCACGTCCGACTGCTACCGGCGTCGCTGAATCCCGCGTCATTTATCTTTTATAGTCGTCTGGGCCTTCTGGCGGCGCAGCGTGTCTGTCCCATGGAATCGGTACATAGGGTTGAATCAGAAAAAGCCGAAACAAACAGAATCTTAGATTTCAAGAACTACATAAAATACAAAAATAGTAGAGCATTTAAAATATGATAGAAGTTTAGATTCGTCCAAAAACAGTTGAATCTCAAATGCTCAGGTACAAGAAACAAGTTGAACGGATTCATATTGTTGCACTGAATTTATGATTATTTAGTCCTTCCGATTCGGACTGGTGTTATTCTGAGATAAGTTTTACACCGACCT
>NC_085139.1:202604756-202684481 GCF_024139115.2 Armigeres subalbatus | reverse complement strand
GAGTAAGCTGAACGACCTGGCTGTATGCTTCCTGTGGCAGTTCTAATTATCAACGTCAACAAGTTTCAATCTTTTGGTGCCAAGATGCAAGAAGGTGGTTGGGATTCTCGGACCGGTTTCTTGTTACATCTTCCCTGAGCATAAAAGTGCATCGTGACGTTAGCTTCAAAAAAAAGAATGCAGAAATGATAATAAGGCTTGCAACTTTGAGTTAATAACTCGTGGGATAACTATTAGCACCGAAACAGATAGAGACTCTAAAAGCTTGCGAAAACGTATCTTGCGGTATGTTACACATGGTGGGTATGGTGAGTATGGTATGGTTCTATATGCGTATTTAGAAATATAACATTGTTGGTTTATCAAAATTCCTTAATGGAAATTTATTTAAAAAAAGTTAATCACAGATTAATCAAATAGCATAAAATTACAATTGTAATGGGAGTGGGGTGTTTACTACTTCATTCTGTTGCTTTCAGCAAGCAATGAGGAGAAAATAATATTCTCGTCCATCGGATATCACATTTTTGTAGAGATCCGAAATGACATAAGTCCTGATTGAATAAGAACGAATAAGTAGTTTTTATATTTTTATTTATTTGAACATTATCTTACAATGTTGCAATATAAGCATCTGATACCACATGACGCTTCTTTTCATCTTATAGTCAACTAGTTTAATTATCATGATGTTACAACTTTCCTAATCATATGCACCATCATGTTGAACATATATTTATCATTACACGTCTTCTGGCGAAACATTTGTTTCCACTTCAAATGCACTCGCTAAATTTTCTCTAAGACTTTTGAAAAGAATCCTCATAATACTTAAAGCAAAAACCTTCTCACATTCATCTCATAGGACTAACGTCCCTCACACGTGTGCGCTCGTCTACTGCTGTGGCTTGTTCAGTGCGAATCGGGACCCGAGACTGGACAGCGACTTGGCTCCCGTTGTTGTCCGCGTTGCTCTGTTCGTTCTGTTCGACCGCGCTGCGCTCTGCTCGGGTTCTTTCCAAGGGGATGAAAAGTGCCTTCGACTGAATTGATAGTGTAAGTTGCATGGCGGATGGGAGGTGGGAAGAGAAGGAGAAGAAGTGATTAGGGCGGGGAACGAGATGAGCAGAGGAAAAGATGAGAGAAAAGGATGAGGTCGTTGAAAGAGAAGTAGAGAGAAAGAAAAGAGTGTGGTTATTTGAGAGAATATCTGAATATTTATTGAATTGAGAAACGAAGGTGAGATTGAAATTGATGATTCGTTAAATCATGCAGAAATTCAGAGTACAGCGTATTTACAGGTAAAAGTGATTGATAAAGAAAGAGAGGGTACAGAACAAGAAAGATAAGAACGGAGAAGATTAATGTTAATTATCTTTTTAAAGCAAAAACAACATTATCTGCAATTTTACGATAGCTGGGGCCTTGGCGGTCTTGATAGGCTGAAGCAGGAATATCTTCGTCGTCGTAGCTCTTGGATTCCTTCACTGAGGCTGTAAAGATAGAAGAGATATTTATTGTAAGAGAGTGGTGATTGATAGAATGCGAAATGTTTCACAGTTTTAGTAGATGGAATTCTTATCACCAGAAGTAGAGTCAAGAGGGGGGGATGATAACCGATGCTAACCATTTTGTCTTGAGGAGATGACCATTTAGAGCTACTAGACGAATAGCAGCAGCTCAGCTACACAACTACAGCACAGCTACGATGTGCAATTTTTCGCAAAAGTGACTCAATGTGGATTGCTTTGTCTTCGTTTGATATCGATGCCTTTTGTGTCTTACTAAATTTGTATAGTCCTTCCTTCCATACTTGTGTTTTGTATACTATGCATTCAATCCAATGTAAAAATTCCGAATCCACTTTCAATTCTATCCTGCATATTAAGTGTAAAAATTCTATATTCAAATTGTTAGGACTTCTAAATATAATACCCAAATTTTTATTTTTTGATCCATCATCGAAATACAAATAACAGTGAAGAATCAAAATTTTGGATCCTAAAATCCACCAAAATAATTCTCATATTCGTTCAATATTATCTGAAAATCCTATGAACATAATCTCATAAATCGATGGATTCGTGCAATACGGGCTTTACTCAAAATCTGAAAAATTTCAGAAATTACATTTTACAATTTTTGTTTGTATGTCCAAACTAACCCCCACTGGCTGGCAGTGATTTTATGGAAAAAAGCTGTTTGTATTACATAGTTTTACAGTCAGATTTTATCCGGGAGTAAGAAAGTGTTAGCTCTACTGCAGCTCCAGTGACCCAGTTTAGACTGCCTGGTATTTCATGCCCAGTTCGAGGTCACTTTTGCTCACATTAAGCCCCGCCTGTATATGCTATCGAATTGATAATCCATAAACAAACTTTCGGATTTGAAATCAAGCGCATATTTAGTTACCAGCGGTAAGATTTAATTATCATACTTAAATAATTCAAGCGTGAAGTTCTTTTGCTTTTCCAAACGGTGAATTTAAATTGGGGTGGATTGAAACGTTGTCAGCTGTCGGCCGCCATTGTTGTCGACCGCATCATCATTCGAAATACCGGCTAGATCCCGCCTGACTCCCCACCGCGGTTCAGGACTGTGGCCCGCCAGAACCGTCAAGCCACCCGCCGGCTGCACCACCAAGGATCCGTCAGCTACATTGACCCGCAAGGCACCCGTCGGCTGCATCATCGTCCGACGACCAGTCGGCTATAGTCTCGACAAGAACGGTTGCCAGCAACATTTTGGTTTTTAAAGTCATGTAGAGCAACAATGGTTTTCTGACCGTAATAAAACCAAAATGTTTGAGGACCACACCGTTGCGCATCATGGGTCGCTTTACACCCGATGGCTGCATCACTGTCAGGCAGCGTTCCACATCATGTCCGGTGGCGACTTTCCCAGCCAGCGCATCGCCACTTTAGCCATCCGTAGCTCCCGCATCAACCGCTGACGGCCACCACGATCACGTTGGCCGCATTACTGAACAGCTTCCTGGCAGACGCATTCTGCAACGCAACCTGCCCCACCTCGCCACCAGTCACCCGCCGGCTACCTAACGTACGCCGTCGCCCCCCTGCTTTTGAAAGCCAGCTATTCATCCACCGTGCGTATTTGCCGTTTGAATAAAGCGTTGTTAAAATTAAAAAAAACACAGTTAGACCTTCAGTTCCAAAACCTCCCACCAGTGATCCGCAGCCTCCTCCAAGAGGCCTGAAGCCCCTTCTGAGGCCTCGGAAGCCTCCTCAGAGGGCTGGAAGCCCTCCAAAGCTAGGCCTCCTCAAGAGGCCAGGTGCCCCTCAGAGGGCTCGGAAGCCCTTCCAAGAGGCTGGAGCTCCCTCCAGGCTCGGGTCCTCCAGAGGCCTAGGAAGCCTCCAGCAGGCCCGAAGCCTCCTCCAAGAGCCAGCCTCCTCAAAGGCTGAGCTTCCTCAAGAGCTCTGGCCTCCTCAAAGCCTGAGCCTCCTTCCAAGAGGTCGAGCCTCCAGGCCCCGGAAGCCCAAGAGGCTCAGCCCTCCCAAGAGCCTGGAAGCCCCTCCAAAAGGCCTCGCAACCCTCCAAGAGGCTTAAGCCTCCTTCAAGAGCCTCGCCCTTCAAGACGTGCTCCTTCCAAGGCAGCCTCCTCAAGAGAGCCTCCGCAAAGCTCCTTCCAAGAGGCTCCTCAGCTCCCTTCCAAGAGGCTCTGCCACCCTTCCAGGCTCAGCCTCTCAAGAGGCTCAAGCCTCCAAGAGGCCTGGAAGCCTCTTCGGTTCCGGAAGCCTCCTCCAAGAGAGGCTCGGGCCTCCTTCCAAGAGGCTCAGCCCTCCAAGAGGCCCGGAAGCCTCCTCAAGGCCGGCCTCCTCCAAGAGCCAGCTCCTTCCAAGAGGCTGGAAGCCTCCTCCAAGAGGCCAGCCTCCTCCAGAGGCTCAAGCCTCCTCCAAGAGGCCTGAAGCCTCCTCCAGGCTGAAGCCCCTCCAAGAGGCCTGAAGCCCTCCAAGAGGCCTAAGCCTCCTCCAAGAGGGCCTGGAAGCCTCCTTCCAGAGGCCTCAGCCTCCTTCCAGCCCAGCCTCCAAGAGGCCTCGGAAGCCCTCCAAGAGGCTCGCCTCCAAAGCTCAAGCCCTCCAAGAGGCCTGGAAGCCCTTCCAAGAGGCCCGAAGCCTCCTTCCAAGAGGCCTCGAGCCTCCTCAGCTCAGCCCTCCAAGAGGCTCGGAAGCCTCCTTCCAAGAGGCCTGGCCTCCTTCCAAGAGGGCTCAAGCCCCTTCCAAGAGGCTCGGAAGCCTCTTAGGCTCGACCCTTCCAAGAGGCCTGAGCCTTCCAGAGCCGAAGCCTCCTTCCAAGAGGCCGAAGCCCCTTCCAAGAGGCCCGGAAGCCCCTCCAAGAGGCTCCGAAGCCTCCTCCAAGAGGGGCTCAGCCTCCTTCCAAGAGGCCTCGGAAGCCCTCCAAGAGGCCCGGAAGCCTCCTTCCAAGAGGCCTCGAGCCTCCTCCAAGGCTCGGAGCTCCCAGAGGGCTCAGCCTCCTTCCAAGAGGCTCCGAAGCCTCCTCCAAGAGGCCTGAAGCCTCCTCCAAGAGGCTCGCCCCCTTCCAAGAGGCCGAGCCCTCCTCCAGAGGCTTGAAGCCCTCCAAGAGGCCCGGCCTCCTTCCAAAAGGCTCGGAAGCCTCCAAGAGGCTCGTGCCCCTCCGAGCCCTCCTCCTCCAAGAGGCCTCGGGCCTCCTCCAAGAGCCCGTCCTCCCAAGAGCTGAAGCCCCTTCAGAGGCCTAAGCCCCTCCAAGAGGCCTCGAAGCCCTTCAAGAGGCCTCGGAAGCCCTCAAGAGGCTGCGCCTCTTCCAAGAGCTGAGCTCCTTCAGAGGCTCGGAAGCCTCCTCCAAGAGGCCTGGCCCTCAAGAGGCCCGCCTCCAAGAGGCCTGGAAGCCTCCTTCCACAGAGCCTCGGAAGCCTCCTCAAGAGGCCTGAGCCCTTCCAAGAGGCTGGCCTCCTTCAAGAGGCCTGGCCCCTCCAAGAGCCCGGCCTCCTCCAAGGCCCTGGAAGCCTCCAAGAGGCCTGAGCCTCCTTCCAAGAGGCCCGAAGCCTCCTCCAGAGCCTCGGAAGCCTCCTCCAGAGGCCCGGAAGCTCCTTCCAAGAGGGCTCAGCCCTCCAAGAGGCCTCAAGCCTCCTCCAAGAGGCCGAAGCCCTCCAGAGCTCAGCCTCCTTCCAGAGGCCTGGAAGCCCCTCCAGAGGCCCGAAGCCTCCTTCCAAGAGGCCGGAAGCCCTTCCAAGAGGGCTCGAGCTCCTTCCAAGAGGCCTAAGCCTCCTTCCAAGAGGCCTGGAAGCCTCCAAGAGGCTCAGCCTCCTTCCAAGAGGCTCGAGCCCCTTCCAAGAGGCCTGGAAGCCCTCCAGAGGCTCCGGAGCCTTCCAAGAGGCTCAGCCTCCTTCCAGAGCCGAAGCTCTCCAAGAGGCCTGAAGCCCTTCCAGGCCGGAAGCCTCCTTCAAGAGCTCGAAGCCCTTCAAGAGGCGAAGCTCCTTCAAGAGCCTGAAGCTCTCTTCCAGAGGCTGGAACTTCCAAGAGGCCTGAAGTCCTCCTTCCAAGAGGTGCTGGAAGCCTTCCAAGAACCTGAAAGCCTCTTCCGGCTCGCACCTCTCAAGAGGCTCAAGCTCTTCCAAGAGGCTCAAGCTCCTTCCAAGCTACAAAAAGTGATATGGTTCATTATAGGTGAACGCAGGGTTTATTGATTCCACTCTTTATGAGGAGCGTCACTTTGCTGAATCAAGAAAACAAACATACAGGTCCGATCTGAATCTAGGTAAGGAATCAACGGTCGTTTTGAACGGACCATGCAAGGATTCTCGCATCAAGGATGTCAAATTGTACGCGCCATCACCATATCTATAAAGCTTTGGCGGTTATCTTCTTGCAACGCACAAAAGAAACACTTCGGAAGCGTTTCTCGATGAAATAAATCTATTCTCTTTATGCGGTTGAAAGAGAAAGATGATTAAACAAGAAGAAATTAAGTTTATAGCCGCCAATTCTAGTTGACGTAATTACAGCTCAAGTCAGTTAGCCTTGTGAGCAAATGCGTAGATTGCAGTCCAGAGTTGTACAAAGTTTTGTCAGAGTCGTGAAAACATCATGTTGAAAGACCATCATACAACATATTTATAAATTTAGCCTATAAAATAAGTTATTGACAAACTATGAAATGATCTAACCCAAATTGCGAGATGGTTCAAACCATCCTTACAGGTTTACATACTGAATAAATTAATCCAATATTACTGCGCAAAAAGCATCAGCAATGTTAGGTAAAATAACCCGGGTGAACCCATCCTATTACTATTTATTGACACTTTATGAGATGCTGACTACCGGTTCTCCTACGTTATGATATCTTTTGGTTTCCGCATTAAAAAACCGTTCTTCCAATAAGTCACTAATTTAAAACATCACCCGAAATAATTTGATGACGATAGACATTAATTGGTTTATTTGTTTCTCCAAAGCTTCAAAAATGTCAATCTCAAGTTCTTTTCAAGCCAAAGCGTAGTAACAGTTTTTAGCGTAGATTAGAACACTCAACGCGGCCCGATTCGGTCCGCAGTTGAGTAATGGCTGTCAATCGTCACCTGGCATTCTAACGATCAAGACGGCAGCCTATTGGCTGGGCTGGCTGCTTCCAGTCTTAGACCACAATGAAGTAAAGACGGCGGCTAAAAACGCCATCTCCACTTGTCCGTTTGGTATGGAACCAGCAGGCCGACAACAACGCAAATCGCTTTTAATAGCACGATATCAAGGCCTTCTGTGTCTGTCTTGCGCTTCTATGGGCCCGCAGCACCAAGTAGGGACTATTATTTACTACTGGTAGTAGGTAAAAGGATATGCGATATGGGATTTTTAAATTAATTTTGGCTTTCTGCCGTTTTTCCTGGCGATCTATAAATTCCTGAAATTCAGAAGATTTTATTCTGAAATTTGAAGGTTTTTAGATTTCGGAATTCTGAAATTCAGAAAATTCGAATTATCACCTACCCTTAATAAAAGCGAAGCGATCAATGAGAATTTATTGGTTGAAAGTCCACGCTGGTTTGGTACGGGTCGAACGGTTAGCATGTTTCGTGTTTAGGCAAAATTTCTGAAAAGATAAAACCTCGCGAGGGTTTATGCGTAGGAGCATGGTCCACTAACTCCCAATAGATAGAACCATATTACATCCTAATTTTGAAACAGACCACGAACAGATAGAATGAAAGCAAAAGTTAATTCGATTCAAACAGCCAACGAGACACGACGTCGAGGGAATGGCAACTATTACGGCGTGGTCAACCGGTCGATTATGCAAACAACGCGCCGGTTTTCCTCTGGAACGATTTTTTTCTGCGCTTATGGTTGGAAATCCATTAGCGTTCGATTGATTGTGGATCTCGGCAATGACTGGGTATGATGGTTGCAGAGCGGAATGCAGTCCAATCTCTGTTTGGGATTGGCGAAGAAGGTGGACAAGGTGGAAGAATGCTTTCTGCTTACATGACCGACAAACGGTGAGGCTGTCCTCACTTTTACGAGCAATGCCTAGTCAAGATCTAATCGAAGAGGTCTGAGGTGGAGGTTGCCGTCCTGCTCAGGAAAGCCGGACGGTTTGGTTTGCATATTTTTTTCTTCTACTGAGTTGAATAGAGGTTGGCCGCTGTGCGCTTACCTGGTTTGGTGTTTTCGATTCGAGCCGACGTTTCTTTAAGCCGTTGAAGGTCATCGTTGCTGCGGAATGGACGAATGCTGGGCCGGATCTTCCTTGGAGCCTCGGTGGTGGTCGTAGTAGTGGGTGCTGGTCTGGCGGCTGCTTCTTCACCTTCCTCGCCTTCTAATTGTTCCATTCTTCGTCGCGTATTTCCTGAAATGGAAGTAAGTGTTTTATGGATAGAACAATAACAATCGAAATAAATTTAAGAATTTAAAGATTAGTTTTGTTTCTATCTTGATTTTTCAGCAGTGGCACAATGATAGAGAGATATAGAAAACGTCCCTTTAGCGATAATAATTCATTCAGAAGCATAATTAATGACTAGCGTGAGTACGACAACTGCCCAAGCCGCGAAGAGATGGAAATGTGTTATTCTAAAACACGCGTTCTATCAGAAGCTCAACGCATCCCGCAAAGGCTTCGTGTCGCGAAGCGAAATGTGGGATAATGATGGGAGACATCTTGACGGACAAACGTGTGGGGATCGAGGTGGATGTACACTACGAATACTTTAAATGGCGTTGAGAGTACAGGCAGGAAAGTCAAGGCAGGAAGGATATGACTCACGTCAGTTCAAGGACGATAGCCAACCAGCCATCTTGAGGGATGTTGGATGCTATCCAACAGCTTCTTCTTCTTCTTCTTATTGGCATTACATCCCACACTGGGACAGAGCCGCCTCGCGCTTAGTGTTCATTAAGCACTTCCACAGTTAACAACTGCGAGGTTTCTAAGCCAAGTTACCATTTTTGCATTAGTCGCGAGGCTAACACGAATACTTTTATGCCAGGGAAGTGAGAACTCATCCGAAAATTGTCTAGACCGGCGCGGAATCGAACCCAGCCACTCAGCATGGTCTGCTTTGTAGCCCGCATCTTACCGCACGAATATGAGGCTCCACTCCAACAGATAAAGACCAATAAAGCAGTTGGACCATGGGCGTAGCCAGGATTTGAGAAGAACTTTTTTTCCAAATCGTAGTTTTATAGTAGTTTTATTAAACACATGAATATTAACACATGAAACCAAATCCAAACCAATCAAACAATAAGATTAAAACAATAATGGATTTAATGCGTGATTTATTCTTCATCAGATATTTTTAAATAAAGTGAGAAAATACTAACGAACTTAGTATTCAGAAAGAATATTGAATCGGCTTTAATCTTCCATAAGTTTAAGAAAACTAGAACCATACATCTGAATTTCTAAACAAATCCTTTCTGATATATTATATAAAATAGGCTTTATCAAGTATAAGCTTTCTTCGAAAATTGCCCTGGCATTCTCATTCTGAAATTTATGGGATTCTTTAGGAATGTCTCCAGCAACTTCTTCGGCAGTGTTTTCTAGAATTCCACCATAAATTTTGCGGAAATCCAAAATTCCACCATTATTTACTCCAAGAAAATCTTCACGAACTTTATAAGTTCTGAATTCTGCAATAATTCAAATAATTTCGTGCTGTTTTCCATAATTTTTAAGAATAAGAATATTCGTGGAAATTCGCAGAAAACATTCCTAAGAAATTCACGAAAAATCTTCGAATCTTGTGTAAATTCCATAATTTCCGTGAATTCTGAATAATTTCTTGTGAAAACTTCAAAGATTCTCCAGACATTACCGGAAATTTATAGAAATTATAACGAAATGAAATTACAATGGAATTTTCGAGGAGTTCCAGATTATCGCAATGAAACCTGAAAGGATTCGGTGGAAACTTGATTTCCACTGGGAGATCCTCCAGGAGTTTCTCCGAAAATCCTCCTGAATTATGGCATTTCCACAAGAATTTCTCTAGGATTTCCTTCGAGAATTATTCCGGTAGTTCTATAGAGCAGTTCCTCTGGGAATTCTTCGAGGTCCTCTGATGATGATAATGGTCCAGCTACAAACCAACAAAGGTTTAATAGACAGATTTGTCTATAAGATGAATTCTTTTGTTTCGAGAATGCTTCTGGTAGTTTCCAGGGTTCCTTTGAAATTCGGAGTTTCTTCAGGATTCTTCCAGAAAATTACTTGAGAGTTCCTCCAGGAATTTCTATCAATTCATCCGGGTTTCTCCGGAAATTCCTCGAGTTCCACCAGCGTCTTCAGGAAATTATTCAGGCTTTTTCAGAAATCATTTAGCTTCTTCAGAAATTGCTGGAAATTCTCCGAAGTTCTTCGATAGCTTTCTGGGAGCTTCCGGGACTTCTAGGAATTCCTCCTGAAATTTCTCTGGAGTTTCCAGGAGATCTTACGAGCTCCTCCGAGTTCCTTCTGGGAATTCCTTCGGAGATCCACAGTTTCGAGAATCCTCTGGAGTTTCCCTGCAGTTCTCCCGTGTTTCTCTGAAAGGAACTCCCGGAGGAACTGCTCGCACGAGGAACTCCCGGGGATTTTCTATGGAATTTCCGAGAAATTATCAGAGGATTCTCGGAGGAACTGCCGGTGGAACTTTTGAGGAATTTATTGAAGAACTTCAGGAAGAATTTCGTAGGAATCCTGGAGGAACTCTCGTAAGAATTCTAGGATGAACTCCCAAAGAACTTCCCAAGAAATTCCTAGAGAAATTCTCGAGGAACTTCTGGAAATTTGTAGATAAATGCAAAGAAATGCTAAATGAATTTCTTTAAGAAAGCCTGATTGAATTCGAAGGAACTCATGGAACTTCAGAGGAACATCCGGTGGAATACCCTAGAAGAGAGAAATTTCTGAAAGAACTTCCAAATCCATTTCCGTGCAATTCCTGCCAAATATCATCCAGGAATTCCTGTAAAGTACCGAGAATTTCTTGGAAAAACTCCTGGAAGGCCCAGGAATCTCATAAGCACTTCAGAGGAATAACCACATGGAAGTCCTGAAATTCTAGAGAAGTTCCAAGGAATTTCAAAAAATATCTGAAGGAATTCCCAGAAATACCAGGAATAATGCAGACATTCCCAGATGAAATCATGAAAGTATTCCCAGATTAATTGCTGAAGAAAATCTCTGGGATGCATGCCTGAAGGAAATGCCGATTCTTCCTGAAGAAAGAATAGCCGAAGAAATATCTAAAGAAATCTTGAGAAGAAAAGATATCTTTAAGAATTTCAGAATTTCCTAAAAAATAGGGGTCAATGCATAAGGAGAATTACAATTACATGAGAAGATTTCGAACGATTTTAGAGAATTTGTGGATAACTTTCCGAGGAATTTAGTTCCAGAGCTTCTAGAAGGATTTCAAGGAGATTTTTATCGAAATGTTTCGAGTTGTTTTGAACTTTCATATATTTGGATCCTGGATGCCCTAATAAGTTTTGGGATTTTTGAATTTCAACACTTCATGTCTGTATATGATTGATCAAAGTGCCGTTTGAGGGAATTCATTTCAGTTCCGTTCAATATTTGACACTTAGGGGGCGATGGCCCCCTGCCCCCCTTACTGCCCATGGCTGGTCGGATGGTACTGAGCTGAGCTCATCAAGATGGGCCTAGAAAATGTCCACTTGCCTACACAACCGATAGTCAGAATCTGAAATGGAGCATTGAGGTGAAGGCAAGGTTAATTCCCACCTACAATAAAGGCGACAGCTGGAGGTGCAAACCTTAGCGATTTACTATCCAAAATGCCGCCTACGAAGTAAACCATATCATCCTCCGACGTCTGTCACTCTAGTGAATGAGTTCGGAGTTACAAGACTGACAAGCTTGATCCACTGCTTTTGCGGTTAAAGAAGCAATGTTTTCGATTCGGGCAGCGTGTTGATCCAATGATGATACTAGCGAACAAGCATCAGGTCTTGCTTCACATCCAGCTCATATCGTAAAACACTATAGAAATTAGAAACCACTCATCCTAGAATTAAGCTTGTCGTCTCTATTTCACTCCAAGAAATGATCTGCTACGGAAAATAAAAGCTCAAAACCATCTTCCTTCAGATTTAAATCTGATGGTGCGCGTCACCAAATCACAAAACAGAACATCGAACGGTTTATGTATTACTTGAACTGACGCTGTATCTTCGATGCTATCAATGTTAGCTGCAGTACAAAATATTGATGGAACGCACAGAGTCACTGAAGATATTAATGTTCGCTGATGCTACAACTGTTCTGAATACGGTCATCAGCTTCTTCGATGTGACAGGCAACCTTGTCCTAGATGTGCAGAGGTCATCCTATTGGTGAATGTGTTTAACCTAGAGAAGTGTATCAACTGCGACAAACGAACTCAAAATCCTGTCGCGGTCGACTATTCCTTCTTGGTGAAATGTCCGACTTCATCAAAAGGCGTAACGCACGTCAAAATTGACTTTCTACATAGCAGTTAGCGCCTTCGTTGTATGCAGAACATCACATGAACGAACTCGGTATCAGTCATCGGGATTTCTTTCTTCTCAGGTAACTATAAGATTGTATATGCCCGCCGAAGCAGGGATGACTACGTGAACTTGTCATAGCGATACCTCCATCTTGCAGACCTCTACCGCTCTATGTTCCCGTACCTGACCGGTGTAACTGACTACCGTCGATCGCCGACTGACCGCCGCAATTTCCTGCAAATTTACCCACCAATTAAACGAGTAGTACCTGATCAGCTATGAACACATCGAGGATACCCGTCAGACATCATGCACGCGTACAAAAGGATGAGATTGAGCATCGACTGCTACGCGCACAAAAATTTAGGCACCTCGAGTCTCACGAAGCTTGTGTACCCTCATTAATATTGGTGAGTCGCATTGAGACATCTCAATGCGATCAGCTCATGCGCTGTTTGCCATGGCAAACCTTGCAAACAACAGCGGAGGTGCAGCTTGGGCGGAAATTTTCATTCTAATATCGTCGCCTAAGTAACGCCAACTTGCATCCTTAGCGCATGAGATGAGTCTCTGAGACGTACATTGAGACATCGCCACTCAGTTATTTTATGCTCGTAGCTTTCTCGTCGCACAGAATCGGTGCTACGTGAGCTTTTGTAGCGCTCATGGCCACTGTCTCACCATGTATACACGAGAATTAAGAGACCTTGACTGATACGTTATAATTTAGAGATCTTCACCAAAATGTGAGAGGGCTACGCAAAGTGGGATGAGTTTACTCGCAACGTCTGATGCAGATTATGATGTGATTGTTCTCACCGAGACGTGGCTGAATGATCAGATATTCTCGTCCAGCTGTTTGAGACCTGTATACCGTATATAGGATAGATCGGAATGCTGAAATAACCGGAAAGAAACGAGGTGGCGGCGTTATTGTCGTGTTTCGAATCGCTTGAAATCTGTTGATGTTACGCTTCCTGCACATGACCAACTGGAGCAGTTGGGGTTCGTGTTTCTACTGCTTCGAACGATGTCGTATTGGTGTGATATATATACCCACCAGAATACGCTACTATCCTCACTACATTGAGCAGCATATTGAGTGTGCCAGTCACGTTGTGGGCTCACTTGGGCTGCATGATTCCCACCTTATACTTGGTGACTATAATCAGCCTGGACTCTGGAAAATGTCCCTACAATTTCTATACCCGACCCTATGAATCATCTTTCAATAGATCCAACTCAGCGCTATTGATTGTATGTCGGTGCTTGATATGAACCAACTAACAGTTATCAATCATAGTGATCGTATACTGGACCTGGTTTTCTAAGGAGAAGATGCTTCCAGTGTAGCATTACTGAGCCGATGAGCCACTGGTTGCATGGATGCATTCCATCCTGCTCTCCTAGTAACATTTAACTGTCGCAGAAGATACCTTTTATAGATACCATGGAACTTTCTCAGTTCAATTTCAAACTGATTTCTCCGCATTAAACCGTGCCAGAAAAAGATCTGACACCACTGTATACTGCCTGAAAATGTGAACGATGCTGTTAGAATCCTCACCGATACTGCTCTCGAGTTGTTTTGGTCTATGCTCCCTGCAACGTCGTACTAAGGTCAACCTTGTCGAACCAACGCCTGAGAATATTAAACGTAACGTGCTAGCTTCGGCCATATTCTGTCGGAATATAGTTACAAACAAGAGTTTCAGGTTGCTAAAGATATAAGAACCAACCGACTATTATATATCATATTATAGTGCGACGAAGACAAAATTCGAAGCGTAATCCATGCGCTTCGGACATTTGTGAATGAAAAGCGTAGAAATGGTTTTCCTCCGTTATGTCCTATGGTACTGAAACAGCATCATCTTCGGAGATATGCACTCTATTTGCAAGCCATTTCTCAAGCGTCTTCAAATGGCGGTCCGCGCAGCAATCGTAGCTCGCTCTTCGTAATGTCCCAGAGACTTAGGAATGCAGAACATCGTTTTCACTGAAGCGAATATTTGTGATGCTATCACCAAACTGAAAACATCTTGCCAACAGGACCAGATGGATACCACCCATTGTTTTCAAAAATGTGCCTTGCACTCTGCGCCCTTCATCTGCTATTTTAATCAATCTATGGCACAATCAGTATTCCCAGATACATGGAAGAAATCCATCCTTATCCCAGTTTTCAAAAGGCAACCGTGGCAATGTGAACAACCTCCGTATCACATCTTATGTGCAGGATCAAGTTACTTAAATTTGGTCTAATACTGTTTCATGAAGAAGGAATTATATTTCAAATGACTCAACATGGCTTTCTTTGCTGTTGATCAACAGTCACTAACCTGCGAATTTACATCGTTCTGTTTACGTAATATGGAATACGGTGTCAGTAGACACTATATACACTGATCTGAAAGCTCATTCGATCGTGTTGACCACAACCTTCTTCCTGAAGATCCAGGGATGGTGCTGCGCCAAATTTGTCAAATGGTTAAAATCATACCTGAATTAATCGACGTCTGTCTGTGAAGATTGGTGAGCTCAGTCCACTTCTCGAATTTTTCCGTGTTCAGGCAGAACTCAGACCCTTTGTTGTTTCCTTGTTCATCAATGATGTTTGAAACTCCAGAAACTTGTTGATGCTCTTCGCAGAATGGTGAATCAACGAGATGTTAATCAGTACTAAAAAATGCTCGGCTTATATCTTTCACCTCAAAAGAACCCACAATTGAAAACGATATTGAAGGTGAAAAGTCGCGAGAGAATCAGTTAAGGATCTTGTTCAACTCACCAAAACTGTCTTTTCGAGAGCATTACTCGTATGTTATTGCGAAAGCTAATCGAAACTGGATTTATCTTCAGAATATCAAATGAATTCAGGATCCGTACTGCTTGCGAGCATTGTATTTCGCTAAGTGGGTCTGTACTTGAATATGTGCTGTCGTGTGGAGCCCTTATTCTGAAAGCTGGACTTCGAGAATAGAAGCCGTCCAATCTTCGTTTTTCTGTTATGCGTTGAGGTATCTTCCTTGGCGTGACCCTTCAACTTACCATCATACGGAGTGCTGCCGTTTGCTTTGCGTAATGGACACATTAACTAGGGAGACGTCAGGTGGAAGAGTTCGTTTATACAAAAGTGATAAACCGGATATATTGATTCATCCAATTTGCTAGCTCAAATCAACATAAATGCTATCTCGTAACTTAAGACAAACGAATTTTAAGATTGGACTATAGACGCACTGGCTATGGCGTCAGAACGAAATACGTATAATGTGTTAGTTTAATAGTGTTTACAGTTTATTTGATTTTCTATAAGCACAAGTAATTTCAGATACGATTGTTGCAATTCAATGCATTTGCCTAGCTTAAGTTTTATTCATGTAGACAATGATGCCAGAACGTGTACCAATAACAAATAAATAAAAAATAAAAGCAACTGGAGCAAACTGTGAAGATTTTATGAACATCCAGTTCGTTCAAATCGCACCTAAGACAAGGGTGATGGACTTTGTGCCTGTTGTTCAACATTGTGCTAGAAGGTGTCATGCCGTGTAACATCCGGGTAATGATTTTCGACAGATCCAGTCAATTTATTTGTTTCTGATGACATGGACATTTGCGAACATTTGCAAAGGTGGCAGAATTTCATCCGCCTGAAACGTGAAGAAACAAAAGTTGACTGGTGGTGAATGCATGAAGACAAAGTACATGCTAGTGGAACCGAGTGACAGGGCCCGCCTGGGAAGCAGTGTTACGATAGACGGGATACCTTCGAGGTCGAGGAATTGTCTACCTTGGATCCTCCAACGGCTGATAACAATGTTAATGAAATGAAGGCGCATCATCTGTGGGCCTATTATGGGCTCCATCCTAATAAAATCCCAATAGAATTCAAAGAAATTATTGTAACAGTACGCTGAAATTAATTGCAACATGGTAAACTCTATTGTGGCTCAACAATAGAATAACATTAAAGATATTGTTTTCACTCATTCAGCCTATTTAAATCAGTTTTACAATAGAAAATAGGGGTTGTTATGTATCTTTACAATAAAAAATCGATTTTTTCGAACAAATTTTGCCATACAATTGAATTTATTGTAATTCTTTGCCAACATTTTACTGGCAATAGATTTTATTGTACGTCTATTGCACCAACAATATGGCAATATGATATACATGTTCAGCTAACAGTTTCCCTTTTAGCCTTACTTACTTGCTAATATGTTCTTGAACCTTATATCAAAGATCTTTTGTTAGACTCCACATATACTTTATCACACTGTGAACAATTAATTTTATTGGTCAGCTTCATTTAACATTTCTACTTTGTCTTTTGTGGAGCAACAAAAGTCTTAGGTGATTGCCTCTGCTGAGAATACTAAATCGCTGCGAATTCCCTCAGTGGAAGGTAGCAGATTGTGATGTGTTGATCATAGGGACGATACTTCTTAGCGGTTCGTCGATCGGTGCTCGTGTTGTCAGTTCGTTTCTCCCAGGTTCCTTTTTCTTGTTGATTGCTTGTATTGTCCCTCTCTTATATCCGTGATCTTGTTGTTTCAAAAATGTAAGTTCCATCGTTTTGCTTCTTTGTTTATTTATCAATACTCGACAAAATGTTCAAAAATTAGTTAAACTAATTGGTTACGGCCAGCGGTACGAAAGTCTAGTAACCGATGACGAAACACGTCAACTGATGAATTAAAGTAAAAATATCGAAGACTGTTGAGCGGCGACTGATGAATCGAATTGGTCTGTGTAGTATAGTTGCTAGTCTGTGTTCTAGAAGCAAAATAGACGGTTGACGAAGAGGTCTTTCAGGTGCATATAGATTTAACTGCGACAGTATGCTGGACAATCGATGTGACTCCGTGAGCAGCTTCCCAGCAAAACGGAGTTGAGAGTGCGATCCTCTAAGCTCGAAATCCAGAGCATATGCGATTTTGTGATAATGGTACCGTCTTTGCCACCAGCTCTCCTAATCGCCCTCGAGCGCTATATTGACAGTAGATTCGAGAGTGCATCACCTGCTTTACCAATATAAGGTAACAAATGACGTCGATATTTCAACCGCAACCTCCACTTTATTTGATCCGTCCAACGCTATATACGAATCAGCCGTATCAGTTTCGCTGAAACCAAGCTTCAACCAATTTGCTATAATTCATTCCGTTTCACCTGAATCGTACGCCGCCTTGGAAATCAAACAGATGATGTGTCTGCAAGGTACTCCGAATTTATAAAGGATTTGTCTCAGGTGCATTTGATCCGTCGTTGATCGGCCCTCACGAAAACCTGCTTGGTATTCGCCGACGAAGGACTCTTCAACGGTCTCAATCTGTTGAACAGAATACGGGACATATTTTGTACGCCTAATAAGGAGGGTTATTCCTCGATAATTGCGCACCTCAGTCTTGCCCTTTCTAAATAGAGGGCAATGAGGCTCCAAACAGCTAGCAGGCATTTCCTCGTCTTCCAATATTTTCGATCATAATATGTGCAGAACTTCATAAAGCTGCTCACTGCCGTGTTTGAGAAGTTCAGCGAGCTGGTCCTTCCCAGCAGCCTTATTGTTTTTCAGCTTTTTAACAGCTTTTTAACCTCATCTAGTGTAGGTGACTCCACATCCCACCCGAGCAGCAGTCAGACGAAATGGTTGCAGAACTTGATTTGACTGAATCCGGTCACATGAGTTGCAATAACCATGAGGTATTTGTGTGCCTTAGGCAGTGATATTTGATATTTTAGTTCATAAAAATATTTTGATAATGATTTTTTATTTATTTTAGTGACATTTTTTAAAATATTTGATGCTCTTTTGCTTTTCTTTTCTTGTGTCTTAAAGTTTCGCTTAGCGACTACCCCCACGTCTTTCTTTGGACCTCCCAGAAGGAATTATAACAAAATCCAGCTGCTTATGCTGCAAATTCTGAAAAAAGCTTAATTTTGAAACATTGATATGGCATTCTAATACACGGCAGATGCCAAGAGCATCGAGAACAGTTAAAATGGAGAGAGTTGATAATACGGAAAGTGCTGTAAGTAGGACGTGTACAGTGTACACGATAGGTAATGCAGCTGTATAATATTCCATTAGACGCAGGCTCACCAAGAGACTGCAGCTTATTGTCTATCAAGTATCATGTAAATAAACAATGGACTCTTGAGGGTTACGAAAACGTTCTGGACTTCATTTGAAATTATTTCATAAATGCACTAATGATTTTTTTTTTCAATACATTTTATGATGCACAAGAAGGTATCATCACCGATGGTGATTAATCTGGGTTTTAATCTTAAATTAAATTCAACATCGATTTGGATAAATTGTTTATATGTGGATTAAAGACAAACTACCTAGTGCTAGAAATATAGTTAACGACCCATCAGTGGATATTTTGTATAAGTGGTAGCCGAAGTGTGAATAACATCATTCGTCCATTTCCTCTCTTGTTTGATGTTTCCATAGCAGCACGAATGACCAGTATGTAATTTCTATTATGACCGTTTAATTTCTTTAAAATTTTAATGTTTAATGTCCAATTATGATTTTCCTGATATACAAGTTCAGCTACCTTATATCTAAATTCATAACTTGATCCCTTATCAGCTTCCCTCTTGGCCTAATTTATTCTGCACATGTTCTTTGAACCTTATATCAACGATCTTTTTGTTTGACCTACATATGCTACCACATATACTACATATCACACTGTGAACAATTAATTTCATAAACCCGCCTTGTTGAACATTTCTACTATGCCTTTGTTGTCTTAAGTTGATTGCTTTTCTGAGAATGCTAAATCGATGCCGAATTTCGTCGATGGCGTAGCTGGATTGGTGATGTGTTGATCTAGGGGACTGATACTCCCTTTAGAGGTTCGTCGATCGGTGCTAGTGCTTATCAGTTCTTTTCCTTAGGTTCCTTCTTGTTGATGATTGCTCGTATTGTCCTCTCAATATATCCGTTGGTCTTTGCTATTTCAAATCGTTTTTCCGTCTTCGCCTAGGGGCCTATGGGAAATGCTGCCATTTTACATGGATACGAATGTTTGAGTGTAAAAAGATGCCTCTTATGGTGTTGGTGGGCGTCCATTAGATCTCGCAGTCTAATGTTGCATTTGTCCTTTGATGACCTGTGGAATTTGATGTCTTATGCATTGTTGTTTATCGCTTCCAAAATTCAGGTAGGTCTTTCCGGCTATGATGCTGGAAAATGTCGCTCGTCGTATCTCCACCATTTCTTGGGCAGTAAATATCCTTGTCCCTGTAGGTTTTCCTCCAAATTCGCTATGAATAATTGCACAAAAACGGTGATAGCCATTTCCCTTAGTCTGTTTGTAGAAGCTCACGAGTCTATAGGATTATCTTCAAAATTTTTGATTTTCAAAGAATAAATCTTTAGAATTCTCAAAGTTATTTTTTAATTTGCGCCATAAATTCTTCCAAAATTTCATCGGGAATTCATTCTTCTTCGAAGTCATTTTGATTTCTTTTGTAGGTTCAGCTAAACATTGCTTCAAATCTTTACCATCAAAGATGCGGATGATTTAGAAATTTTATGAATTTTCACATCAGAAAATCTTTAAAATTTTGATTTATTTTTAGAATTTACTGAAATTCTTCAAGCAACCTTTAAGCAGGGAATCGCTTGGCCATGTTCAATTTCAAGTTTCTGCATATCTCCGAAAATAAAATTCAACATGCATTTCAGGGTTGGCCAAATTAGCACTATGTACAAACCGGTAACATTCCTACTTGTAAAGGTACAATTAGTACATCCACTTGTAAAGTACAATTTTTCGTTATTTCCACTTGTAAAACATGGAATTTTCGGAAATTCATTATTGGTGATTCAGATAACTTTTTTCGATTTTCTACTGGAAAATCTTAGGAATTTCCATCGAAATATTTTGGCATATTCCGAATAATTTCTTTGAAATTAAAAAACATCACAAGAATTTTTGAAGATTCATTAAAGTTGCCACGATTTTGAAGAAATCTTTAGAGATTCTGTAAAAAGTAAGCTTGATTTTTTTTCTAATTTATGTTGGAAATTTCTCGAATTTGATGTTTATTGAATTTCATCGTAAATATGCATTTCGGATCCTTCACGGATTCTTATAGTTCTAAAATTTCACTGAACGTTTCGAACTCTTCCACAGAATTTCGAAAAAATGTCGTTGAAATTTTAAAGATTTTTCCGTGGAGACCTGAAGAATTCTTGTTAATATTCCGAAGGGTTTCCTTGCAACTCCAGAATAATTATTCTTAAATAAGAAGATCTTGAATTTAAAATCTAATCCAAGCAATAAATATAGGAATAATTTAGGCTTAAGAAGCAGTTTTTTTTGATATTGAATTAGGATAATTGATCGAAAAATTTATTAATGCCCTAAATGTTCTAAATGCACAAAATTCTAGAGTGTATGAAAAGGTTATGACATAGAGAAGCTTATCTAAAAATCAACATGAAATTCTAAATAAAATGCTTTTAAATTCATAAAGGGTTAGAACTAAGAGATTCCTGCGATAAAAAAGCGGCAGTGTTCCAGAAAAACACTCCAATTCCTAAAACATCTAGGTTAAAAATTGTGTTATAATAAGATTGAAATTGAATTCCAAAACAAATCTCAACCCTTTCAGGAACGGATGGGTCATATATGCCAACGTTTTAGATTGTCTATAAAATCACAAAAGAGCTAGGCCACCATTTTCTTCAAGCAATACGTAACTGAACGAAGTATTACTGATACAACATGAACATTACACACATGGGCTCCTCTTCCCTCGGGAGAAACTTCCGTTTCCTCAATGGCAACCGATTGGGGCGGAAGGCCAATCATCGAGGGAGAGGTGCAATGCACTGTGTCGCAAGACGTGAAAAAAAAAACTGTGAAGTGATTTTTTATGACAGGTGATGGTGGTGTGGTGATTGAGAGGACTGGAATGAACGACGGAATTAACTTTTTTCGGGACCAATTTCAGAAAACTTGTGGGGATTACTGATCGATTTGATGGAAATAGCTGTGCCATTTGCAGATATTATTAGATAAATCAGTGACGGATGCTATAAAGTGTGGGAATAATTGGAATAATAAACATTCCAAACATCTGTTTCTTTTGGCGATGCTGTTAATCTTTATGTTTTTTATAGAAATGTTCCCTTACTGGTTTCTTTTTTTCTCTACTAATGTTGAAATCAACTAGGTAGTTTCCTTAAAATAAAATAATCCTATTATATAACCAACTCAGCACTAGACTACTTTCTATATCACAGAAACAAGTATGTTTGGTTGGCTGAAAAAGGAAGAATACAGTTTTGTTATCCATTATTTCAAGCGACGAGCGTTAATGCAATAAATTTTATAAAAAAATAACATGTAAAAATCATGCAAATATGCAAATTGCGAGTCGAATCATGATCTTTTCTATGGGCTATGAGTCTGGTGCGATTTGACTCGCGTATGCCATTTGAGAATATGTGCTTTTCCCAATTCTCTGTATTATATTGGAAATTGATCTTGCGGAAATTCCATAATTTCTGGCGAAGAAAACTCTGGTCGACAAAATTTCAGGTCGACCAAATTTCAAAATCAAAGAAGGCTTGCGCGTTGCTGCTCCTCTCGATTGATACGACTTATTACGTGATTGCCAAAGGAAAGTGTTTACTATTATCGGATGACACCGCTGTTAAACTGGGCATACTCAAGTTCTACAAAACATAGACTACTTTCGGGAGAATGTATTTGGCCTTTTTCAAGGGAAACTATTTGTTAACCCCTCAATTAATCTCCCTTGAAAAAAGCCAAATACATTCGGCCGAAACGTCGGGTAGTTTCAAAATCTAGCCGTTTTGATTATCCTCAGACTGAGAAAGCCACATCCATAAGCATCTTTAATTCCAGTCGACAATTAACAATACAGCTCCTGTGCATATGCACAGCACATGTTTAGAAATGGACAAATTGATATAAAATTTGCGAAAAAGAATCTTGACCTTTAAGTGGTCTTGTTGTGTAGGGGTTATCACGCTTATCTAAAGAGTAGGGGGTTGAGGGTTCGAGTCCCTCCAAGACACGTGGATTCTTTTTCGCAAATTTCATGTCAATTTGTTCATTTCGAAACATGTGCTGTACATATGCACAGGAAAGATATTTAACAAAAAAATGATTTTCGTACGGCCGAGTTGCCGAATAATATGTGTGGCCGATGGGGTAGTAAAACTCGTCAACGTCTCTTCAGCGAACAAATGTATTACGCAATGTTGTTGCTTTTAAGCTACGAATAAACTCTGGTTAAGATACATATAGTTCATTGAGTGTTCTTATTCATTTACTCACAGTTTCGGTGACATACAGTATGAACTCCCCTTTCCTGACCTCAATAGTGTGCAATTAAATCTACTTGACGAGCCTTTTAGGCTATAGATGAGCTAATTACCACCAATCCGTACTAATATCTTTATCCGTACTACTAGCTATAAGAATCAATGATATTTTATAGGCACTATCAAATTCATTGAGTTGATACTCACAATTACTTATTAATTTATATCCAACTGGAGTTCTGGAAACTTTCTTAATTATAATCTGGAAACGTATACCTAGTAGCGATCACAATTTTTCAATTTTGCTAATCATCTCATCTGACACATTGTAGCTACATATACATCGACCTACGACCGTGCGATCGAAGGGTGATCCTGATCGCCACCATCTATTGCACACATAGCCATGTGACCGTCCGTGTTGCCAGTGCTTACATTCCCCGACCCGTAAGGATTCCCGGCTCCGGCAGCCTTACCACTTTGCAGCACATCTAGCACTGCTAACTTCGCTACTGCTCGTCGTAGAACTCCACCTGCAGCCACTTGCACGTCAGCCTGTCTGATTCGTCCATCTGCTCCGGAAATTAGCTTTACCACTTTACCTCGTACCCAGCTATTACGTTCCTTTTCGTTTACGATGAACACCAGCGACCCTTCTGCTAACGGCTGAACGTCCTCGAACCATTTCGTTCTCCTGGTGATGGTAGGTAGATATTCGCGAATCCCCCTAGTCCAGAAACGGTCAAGCATCAGTTGGAATTGATCCCAGTCACTCCGAAGCCCCATCTTATTGCTCGTAGGCTTCTTGATTGTTTGCTTAACCCCTGAAGAACTCAACAAAAGAAAATGGTTGGGAGTTAAGGCTTCTTGGTCTGAGCTATCCAGCGGTATGTATGTTAGAGGTCTAGAATTCACCATTGATTCAGCTTCTGTACACAGTGTCTGGAATACTTCCTCAGTATGCGCCCGCAGATGACATATTGCATCCATCGCTACCTTGACTGCTCGCACCATGCCCTCCCACGCTCCTCCCATATGCAAAGAGGCCGGCGGAATGAACGAGCACTTGGTGTTGGCATCGGTAAACGTCTCCGCTAACCATGTGTTCACAGTGGTCATTTGCTTGGTTAACTCTCGACACGTTCCTTGAAAATTTGTCCCATTATCGGTGTAGATTTCAGTTGGTGCACCCCGTCGATCTATAAACCGCCGCAATGCTAACTTGCACGATTCCGTGGACAATGATGCCACTACTTCTAGGTGCACTGCGCGGGTAACCAGGCATGTAAACAAGGCTACCCACCTTTTTACGTTGCTTCGTTGAACCTTGATGGCGAATGGCCCAAAATAATCGATGCCTACTCGGGAGAATGACCGTTCATACGGAGTTACTCGTGCCGCAGGAAGAGGAGCCATTCTTGGAGTTTTCGGTTTGGCTCTTTGAATTGTGCAAAATGTACAGCGCCTTGTTACGCCACGTACCAGCACACGCAAGCTTGATACATAGAATTCCTGCCTCATCTCGTTCACCACTGTTTCACCAAACCCGTGTCCTAGACGCCTGTGGTACCAATCAACTAGAAGTTTAGTAACGTAATGTCCTTTCGGAAGGATAATTGGGTACTTTGCCTCATAGGAGGCGAAGGGCGATGCTTCAATGCGACCTTCCATCTTTATCACTCCGAATTCATCCAAGAAGGGCGAGAGCATGCGTAAAACGCCTGACTTAATCTGCAGTCTTGCTGTATCCTTCGAGTTTCTAGTCAACTCCACTATTTCATCTCCATATTCGTCAGATTGTGTTAATCGCCAAAGGGCATTTTCAGCACGCTTGTAATCTTCTTGACTCAGTATGCTTCTTCTGTCATCTCTTCTGGTACGGCAGCAATCAATGAAATGGAAAACGTAAGCCATACTTCTTAACATGCGTTCCCATTTTGAAAACCTAGAGACGTCGATAGTAGAAGGTCGTACTATCTCCTGGTGCATGTGAACCGGACGCAGCTCCTCAGTCGTTTCTTTTGGTTGGGCAACTTGCTGAGGCCATAATTTTTCCGGCAGATACAAGAACTCTGGTCCTTCAAACCATCGACTGTCAGGCTCAACGGCAGGCTCTTTTGTCCATTTCGTTGCTTCGTCTGCCCCATTTAGTTTCGTGGGAACCCACCGCCATTCGGAGATATTGGTACTTTCAAGGATTTCTCCTATCCTGACTGCTACGTATTGTCGATACTTCCGTGTGTCTGACCTAATCCAGGACAGTAACGTACTAGCATCGCTATGGTAGACGGTACACTTGATCGGAAGAGTGTGGTTCTCTTTAAGGTGATTATACAATCAAGCCATGTGGTGAATTCCAAATTCACCACACGGTTTTCTACTCCTATTATCAAAAGTTCAAAACCAGCGTAATATTTTTTGTACAATGCTGAAATTAAAGTCGATTGCTTAGCATGAGTAATCAAACGATCTACAGATGTTGTGATCCCCATGGGCGTTGATGTTCTCTCAATTCGTGCTCTTGAAAAATCACTAGAAAAAGCACGTGGTTTCCAAGATGGCCGATTTGTGGCGTTGTTGTATAACCACCTTAATGCTTTTCGCTAGCCGACATCCGATAACACCTGCTTGCAGCTCCATGCGTGGAATCGATAGCGATTTAAGTGGCGCTACCTTGGCTTTCGAAGACACGAAAGTGCACCGAGGTATACCCTGCTCCATGATGCGAAAGAAAGCCACACAAGCATAGGCCAACTCACTCGCGTCGACAAAAACCTGCAGTTCGATAGTTTGAAGGTCGTCTACGTTGTACTCTGGGAAATAACACCTTGGCACACGAACATTCTGCAGATTGGGAAGTTGTCCGATCCAACGTTTCCAGCGAGTAAAGATTTCTTGAGGAATCGCTTCATCCCAACTCACTCCGCTACGCCACAGGTCTTGGATTACAATTTTTCCATGGATGACAAAGTTAGAGATCAATCCATGGGAATCGAGTAAGCTCATCAGCAGCCGCTGAATGCCTCGCTTGGACACTGTTCCGTCTCCGAATACCATCCGCTGCAAGTCATCTGACAGAAAGACTGAGAATGTGAACACATCTTCTACTGGCAGCCAAGTCATTCCCAGAACCCTTTCTTGTTGATTCGTTTTGTCCTCTCCAATCACTTTCTCCAGCACGGCCGGTCCTTCCCCGACCCGTCGCAAGACTACATTCGAATTAGAGCGCCAGTTTCTCAGGTCAAACCAAGCTTTGGAGTGAACAGTCCGAACGTCGTTTGTTAAGTTAATCAGCTCTTCTTCCGTATCGCGGCTGTTCAAATAATTATCCATGTGGTGGTTTTGAACTATTGCTCTTGTTGCTTCAGGGTACACCTTTTGCCATTTGTCAGCGTTAACGTTTTTAGCATGCTGTGTCGAGCATGGTGAACAAATGGAACCAAATGTCGCCACTTCCATCATGTAAATCTCCAGCTCTGCAGTCGGATCAGATCGATAGAGAATCCGTTGAAACGGACGATAAGCTGCGCGAATTTTAATCTGGTGATACACCTCTTTTATGTCATCAGTTTGCAGAATTTCCGTTCTCGGAATCGGAATAAAACTGTTGGTAATGAGGTCAACATATCCGGACCCTTCGAAAGCATCGAATTGAAGGACACTCCGTTTACTTTGGCCGCTGCATCCCAAATAATCCGGACATTTCCGGGCTTTTTTGGGTTAATCACCACACCCAGTGGCAAATACCAAGTTTGCTTGATATCAGAACCTTCAATTATATGGTCTGTGGCCTTATGCGCGTAACCTTTTTCCGGGTACTCACTAATATGCCTATCCAGATTGTCTCGTGGCTCAAGGTGTGCCCGAAGACGTCGTTCCAGACAGTGGAACCTTCTTGCAGCCATTGCGTAGCTTGGTGGGAACTCAAACTGGTCGTATCGCCAAAGCAAACCCGTTTCGTAGTGCCCATCTAGCTGCTTCCTCGTTGTTTCGCGTAGAATAGCTTTCGCCCGAGCTTCTTCGACACCTTCAGATAACGGCCCTGTAGTTATTCCCAAGTTCTCCGCAGAAAAGAACTGCTTGACTAAATCGTGCAACTTTTCGTCGTTTGAGCATTCACATACGTGGAAATGAATGAAACCTTTCCGATTCCGCCATGTGGCCGAATACGGTCCACCCTAACCTTGTCTTGGTCGCTACCCCGAGCAGCACAAGTCAGACAAAAATGGTTACAGCAACTTGATTGTGACTGAATTCGGTCTCATATAAGCTACAGTAACCTATGTGGAATATGTGTGCTGCTAGGGTACAGGTTCGTTGCCACTACCTTCGCGACATTTCAATGGAATGGCCAGTTGCAAATTGCTCAGACCTATTAACAACCTCGGCATAGCATCCTTGTAGCTCTTCATTGGCAGTTTTCTCAGATGAGGAAACCTTTTCGCTAGCAGTTTGTAGTCCAACGATTGATGAGGCAAATCAAGACGACGAACAGTGCACACGTTTAGCAAAGGAAATCGTTGTCCTCCATCTGTCCCAGTTCTCTCCATATTAACTTTTATGGAACGCTTCTCTTCCCTAGTGACGTTCGAAGTCCACTTCATACACAGTTCTCTTTTCTCTCCGTTGATGCCCAGGTGGTCAACAATCTCCTCGTCTATCAGCGTTAAATCCGAGCCTTCATTCAAAAAAGCGAACGTTTGGAATTGCTTGACCTTGCCATAGAGTATAACGGGTATGATCCGAAATATGGTGGAATGCTTCAGCTGACGATGAACGGACACAACAGCGACTTCAGTTGACTCAGGAGATCCGGGATGGAGAAGCGAATCGTGGTAGGCGCGACAACCGCTGACATCGCAGGACTTCGACGTCCGACAAGGCCATCTACCATGTGGCACTAGGCACTTATGGCATAATTGGTGGTCTTTGATCGCCTTCCAACGATCGTTCAGGGACAGAGACTTGAATTTAAAGCATTCTTTTACCCTGTGCCCAACCTTCTCGCAAATAAAGCAAGGCTTCGCGGTACCAGTATTTTTGCTAGAACTATTTTCGGCTCTTTGTCTCTTTACTTGCTTACGGTCGTCTTCGGCGCTGTGCATGTTGACATACGACTTCTCTTTCGATTTCTGCTTTTCAATACTAGTTGCTCTCGGCACTTCTACGTCACTGTAACGCGTAACGTCGCTTGCCGCTGAAATTATCGCCGACATATAGTTGCTAAACGTTTCCAAATCTGCTACAACCATTCGCTGCTTGTAAAGCGCCCAATCGAATATTTGCAGGGAGCTTATCGACCAAATCGTGCAGTAAAGAAGGATTCGTCAGGTGCGTTTGCTGATTAGCTGCCTTCAAATGCCCTACCAGGTTTTGCACGACAACGCCAAAATTTATGAGCGTTTCAAGCCGATCCGCCTTTGGTGCAGGCGTACTCTTAACTTTACTCAGCAGCGACTGGATCAAGCGTTCCGGGTTGCCAAACAGCGTCTCCAATGTAGCCATGACTTGTGGAACTGACGATGGAAGAAGCAGGTTGCTTCTAACAACCTCTAGGGCATTACCGCGTAAACATTTTTGCAAACGCATTAAATTTTCTGCATCAGTATAGCCGCACATCATCGTCGAATTGCGATAGCTACTAATAAATAAAGGCCAGGCCTCTGTGTCCCCTGTGAAGCTCGGAAGATCTGCCTGTCTTGCTGCCATCTGCTGCTGATATTGACCGAGATGTGGCCCGGCGAATTCGTTACGTGTTGCACTAGCCGGCAGCACCTGTGGATGATATGATTGCCCTGGTGGTTTCGGCATCGCGTGTACGGGATAGAATGGTGGTTGCTGTGGTATGAACTGATGTGTTGGGTATCCTGGAACTGGCATTGTTGACAACGTTGTACCTGTTGCTGGTACTGGATTCAGTCGTGGTGGTAGAGGTAACGTCGAATCTATCGCTGACACTGAATGCATAGTCGCACATGGACCTAATGGCACACCATACGTTTGCTGCATAACAACCCCTGTTGGAACTGTCGACATCGGCACTGATGACTGAGGCATCCTCGGAACTGGCATGGGCATGCCTCCCTTATTGATCTCCATGTTTCGTGCTGATGATGGCTGGGACAATTGAGCTGGTGTTTTTGAAGGAAGTGTATAATGGCAGTTTTCTGCTATCGTTGGCAACTTCTGTACACATATATTATTATTCACTTCTCCGCTCTCTGTAGAGATCCCCTCTGGAGGTAGTAAGGGATAAAGCTTGGGTCTATTGCCTGTACCGGTGTTCAATCTAGCAGTGTGGGTGCTGACGACCTTAGACCCCATTGAGCTAAGCGGAGTTCCATGTAAAAGAATGTTCTGATTTCCAGTCACTGGTGGCTTCGGCAAACTCACTATAGAATCTCCTAGCGCCGTATCTCCAGCGGTAGCCTCACAATTTCCTGCTTCCATCCACTTTCGAACCTTGTCCACACTGTTTTCGCCAGTTTTACTGCTCCGCACACTACCACCTTCATCATCTAACGCCTCCGACATCAGCAACGCGAATTTGTCCTCGATGAACTGCTGCGCTAGTTCTTCCCTTTCCTTCTGAATACGTTCTTCTCGGCAGCTCTCCAGCTCCTGCCGTTCAAGCATATGTTTCTTTTGCTTTTCGAAGTTCTTCTAACCGTTGCATCTCCAGCCGCATTTTGAACGACCTATTGCTGTTGATTGACACTATCGATTCGCCTTCGTACTTATTATCGAGACGCACGCTGGACAAATCCAATTTTCATCCGTGACCACATCACTATTACTTGCATAAGCACCGTGGTACCAACGACAACATCGGTGGCATTCCATCGATGTACCATCGTTGTAAGTGGCCTCACTGCAACCAACGCATCTCTGCTGGTTGAAAGTTGGATCCCCGGATGCTGTTGCCATTGTATACTATGCGTCTCGATCGACTTCGTACGAAACTCTTAAAAAATTTGTGGCCGATGGGGTAGTAAAACTCGTCAACGTCTCTTCAGCGAACAAATGTATTACGCAACACGGCGTGTTCAGTAGAACAATATTATCACAAAAAATGACCATCGCTAAAATTTCAACTACGTGAAAATATAGCTTCTTATCTTTCATTTTCTGGGTATTTAAAAAAAAAACTACCGGAGGGTCCCAAACAACTTTATTTTTCCTTTCCAAATGGAATCTGCATTCTAATCTAATACCAGCTGCCAGTCACGAGTCCCTCACGAGTTGACTCGTCATTTATTTTTGTAACTATTTTTCATGAATTAAATGCAAGGAATGAATACTCTTCATGTTCTTTATTTTGAACCTAATTTAAAAGGCTCAAATATGGAAAAGCATGACGGAGCCAAAATTATTAAGTTCAACATTTGGCTAGCAAACATACTGCTTCGCAAGGGTTGAACCCACTAATATTTTTAACAGTGTTTGTTTAGTTTCAATTTTATACTTTTGGGATTTAAATGAAAATTAGCGAAATTCGTAGAAATTATTCCAGAAAATTGAGAAATTTCAAATTGATTGTTTGAGCTCAAAAAACGACAGGATTCCGACATTCAAGACATAACGATTTCTGAAAACCCAATATTTTTTTTATAACATTTCCAAGATAATATAAAACTATTTTAACCTACCGAGATAAGCATGCCAAGACCATGCTGAAGGTGGCTGAGTTGTTTTCCCGGTTCGGTCTAGGAAATGTTTAGGTTGGACATTTCCTCGGCATTTCTATGTGGGATGGTTTTATAAAGATATTTTTGGTTTTGAAAGTAAGGAATACATTTTATTCTATGGAGTTTTTATAAATATTAACGGGGCTTAATAATTAGTAAAGCTTTTCTAAATTACGCTTCTGATCATAGTTGAGCTAGATTTTTTCCACTAGATAGATGAATAAAAGTAAAGCTCATCGATTACTTCAAAGTCTGGTGGTTGTACCAAGAGTCATGAAAATAAGTGTCTTTTTAGAAGAAGATGCATTTGATGCATAGGGCAGGAGATTGATTTTCGTTTACTGGTTAACTTTTCTGAACTCTTAGGCAATTTAGATTTTATTAGAGTCATCCCTTCAGCACGATTTTTGTGTCTAAAAATTCAAACTCTTCTCCAAAACTTCTAAAACTACCCTGGTTCTGATCGTCCAGGTTTTATGTTTGCGTTTTATGTTGGTGGTATTCTGCTTGACCAAATAATTGAACGTTATTGAAAGTGATTGCCAAAAGCAAAATAGCAATAATGCGACAACACAATGAAAAGTGGACCAAAATTGGTAATGAATTTCGAGTGAAAATAATCGTTTCGAATGAGTATTTCTCCAAGCTCACTCAGTGCAATATCATATAAAGTTGCATGTTTGCCACAACATTTGTAGTAAAATGAATTTGCTTGTCTGGATGAATCACTCGTTCTCAACAACTATGGATCGCAGCGATATGATCTCTAGGTCAAAATACAGTACATATTTTTAAGTTTTTATACCCATGTCACTTTTTGTTGAAATCAGAAGAGATTTTATTTTAAACTAAAAGCTAGATATTTACTTCCATTGCGCTCATCTGTTTACCGTATATCAATTGAAATCTGATTTCTATTTGAATGAGGTATTAAGGATTTCTATGAGCATGTTGGATAGTTTTTAGTGATAAATTGAAGTTACACAATCAAAAATACGACAGAAAAAAAGTGTAAAAAGTGAATTATGTGTATCTACATTACTCCTCCTTCTTCGTTTTGGCATTACATTCCCCACTAAGACATTGCCGCTTCACAGTTGAGTGTTCAATCAGCACTTCCACAGTTATTAACTGCGAGGTTTCTAAGCCAAGTTACCATTTTTTTACCATCAAATTTACCACCAAAGTTTAATTTTTGTAATATTTTGGGAAAAGAATGGGGTGTATGTGTGCAAAAGAGGACGATGAAGAGCAAAATCCCCACCCAGGCTTTTCTTGGCTGTTTGCAGGGAAAAACAAAAATATACCGAGTTCGGCTTCATCATGCACTTTGACGCTTGAGCTCAACAAACTATTAATTTAGACTATAACTTGGTAATTTCGGTACCCTGAGTTTATATACGATTATTGGAATAAAAAATCCCGTGAATCTCATTTTAAATGGGACGCGATAAATAATAATCGTTGGTCTTCCAACTACAATGATCCGTGTCAGGGAAAAAAAAGTTGTTCGAGACCCCACGGTAGATTTTTTTCAAATAGTCTTGAAATGAAAGCTTAAGAGCTATATTTTCACGTAGTGAAAGTTTTGGCGATGTTCATTTTTTGTCATAAAGGTCTCCCATATACACGCCGTGGCAATGTTGTTGCTTTTAAGCTACGAATAAACTCTGGTTAAGTTACATACAGTTCATTGAGTGTTCTTATTCATTTTACTCACAGTTTCGGTGACATACAGTATGAACTCCCCTTTCCTGACCTCAATAGTGTGCAATTAAATCCACTTGACGAGCCTTTTAGGCTATAGATGAGCTAATTACCACCAATCCGTACTAATAACTTTATCCGTACTACTAGCTATAAGAATTAATGATATTTTATAGGCACTATCAAATTCATTGAGTTGATACTCACAATCACTTATTAATTTATATCCAACTGGAGTTCTGGAAACTTTCTTAATTATAATCTGGAAACGTATACCTAGTAGCGATCACAATTTTCGATTTTGCTAATCATCTCATCTGACACATTGTAGCTACATATACATCGACCTACGACCGTGCGATCGAAGGGTAACCTGATCGCCACCATCTATTGCACACATAGCCATGTGACCGTCCGTGTTGCCAGTGCTTACAATATACAATTAATTGTTAATACATAGGTATTAGACTTCTTCATGTTTTCAAAAAGTATCAAAAATTCAACCGGTCAGCCCAGAATCACAATTCACATGCTAAAATAAGTCTCCTGTCAAAATTTTCAGCTAATTCGGATAAAATTTCTAGGTGGCTCAAGTCGATTGAACAACTTGAATGAACAACTTGTTTAAAGAAATCTCAGCGTGCAAATTTATTACAAATGTTCAGCTTCTGATTTTTAAGAATTTAACGATAAATCGCACATTGACAATTATATAACTCAAATTTTCAGGGAAAAAGGAGGAATAATAATATAATATAAGCAATCATTTGTCATAAACTCAAGAATTTTGGGGGAAACAGTATTTTTATGCACTTGAAAGCTTAAAAATTACTTTAACATGGACAAGACGTGAACGGAACGAATCGCAATGTTCACAAGACTTGTAGAGCACACCCAAAGCTTCCGTATAGAGGTTGTTGTGATAGTTTTCGACGTTTCTATCTCTTGTAAGATTTTTTCCCAAATTGAAAATAGCCCAAACACACTAAATTGACTTGAGTCACCTCGAAATTTTATCGGAATTAGCTGAAAATTTGACATGAGACTTAATTTAGCATGAGAATTGTGATTCTGGGCTGACCGGTTGAATTTTTGATACTTTTTGAAAACATGAAGAGGTCTATTATACATCTATATACTATCTACACGGAAGAAATAAAATACCCAATAGTGAGTTTAATTCACCCAACCTCGAACATCCGTACGGGAAGCCAAAATTGAGTAAGTAGGGTCGAAGTAGTTTGCCTTTACTCCCATGTTAAAAAAGTACCCAACGGAAAATTTATTGACCCAAATTTAAGTTTAATTCACTCAATTTCGACCTCAGGTAATAAAACTCAAAATTGGCTTCCCGTATTGAACTGGCGTCGTTGGATTGTTTGGCTCTTTTGTTTTTGACAACAAAAGAAAGAGTGGATGAAAGAGAAGAGAAAAAATAACTCAAAAGTAAGTTTAAAAATACTCAATTTTGGGTACTTTTTTTCTTCCGTGTAGAGTTGACCCCATATTCGATTAAGTGGCAACTAGGGATCCTATATTAAGAGATGTGCGAATACTTTTCCAGACGATTTAGCAACGCTGTTACTTTTGTAAACAAACGCTGCCAGAACTTGCCGTGGCGCAAAATGTTGGAGCTCGAACATGACTTTGCACATAATGGCATTTTCAGATTTCGTAATCTAACGTCCAACAGTGCATTATCACTAAAATAAAAGTGCAAGACAAATAAACAAAGTACCATGCATAAACTAGACTGCTTCAACTTGCCAATGTAAAACAAATTGTTTATTCGACAAAACTTTTCGTGAAATCTATTTCATTACAATCGCAATACCTTTCAATCCGCAAAAATAACAATGTTCATTTGGCTCAGATTCTGACAGCTCTCAATGATCAATTGGCTCAAGATGGCCGCTTTCGCATATTTCTGAATGTAGGATCCCTAGTGGCAACTATAGCGGCTTACTCGGGCTTAGTATAACTTCGATTTAGTTTGAATTAATTTAGTGTGGCTTATAACGGATAGTTTTTTTTGTCGGGGGGTTTAAATTGATCGTAGGTACACTGAACCAATACATCAGACTCATAGCGTCTGACAGTTGATTCGCCCCAGCCCTTTAACGAACATCATACGTTTTCTGGATGATAAGCATTCGATCGCTCCGATGCCTGATGACAAGCACCATATGCGAATCATCCAAAAACCGAAAGCCAGCCGCAACAGAAATCGAATAGTATTTGAATTGTTTTTGAATGAAGCTCATACCTTTATACAGATGCGGTCTTTATTGTTTCTGCATGAAATTCAAGTGATAAATATTCTGAAGATTATAATAAATTTTTTATTTTTAAAATAGAAAGAAACATGCTTTATTGATTCGTTTTTATTTTAAACATTTTGTACCATTTTAGTCTACATAGTATAGGCAAAACACTCGGGAAAAATAATGGTGGTCGTGCTACAATGGTAAACGCAGTGGCGCGTGTTTTCTGGCAAAATGCGCCGCTGCGCTCACCGTTTTAGCCCGGCTTTAACACAGTAGGGAATGCAGGATCCCTCAAAACTACGGGAAATTAAAATGCATCACATCCAGTGGGAGCATCGACTGTGGCCAAAGAAAATATCTAGCATGAGATGTGGGGAGCGAATCTACCGTCTTGTTATATGAACATGTCCGGAACTGTCGGTGGCATAACGGAAGATTTTTACCTAGAAAAAGTAAAGCGTAAAAAATCTTTAAATTAATTATTTGTCACAAGCTTACCAAATATGTACACTACTAAAAATCCACACATATTTATTGGCAAAAATCCATAGATTTAACATATGATTTATATCAGCGCACACATAACCATTCTCCACGCGAACTACTAATAAAATATATGTCCAAATAAACTTTATGTGTTGTCTCGAATTAGCAAACACGCAGAAAACAAACGTTAAAATCAAACATATTCTAGGTAAATCCAAATATAAATTCAGTTTGTTCTGGCATCAAAAATAAATATGTTTGGATCAAACATATTGTTGCATTTGAAACGAACGAAAACTTTTTATTGAATCAAATGTGCGTTTCAAGTTGTTTCAACCAGCTAAATGTTTGAAGCAAACATGGATATTATTGTTTTGGTTCGACCACTCATAATATTTTCTTATCAATTCTACCAATTTTCATATTCTGGTAGCATTTGACTACCAGATTTCACAATTCCAGGCGTTCATATTCCATTTACTTACCTTACTGTACCTGAAAAACATGCTTATAATCAATTTGGAAGCAAGAAAACATATAATTCCATTCTTGCTCCTGATCCTCTGCTGACTTCCGATCGGGTCCGATCCGAACTGGAGTTTTTGTTTACTTTTGCAAGAGCGAGCGAGGGGCTACCCACTAGTGTATGCATGAAACAAACAGGGATTTAATTTGGTTTTAAAAATAAATATGTTTGATTCAAACATATTACCATTTTGGAAATAAACATGTATATTTTTGAAGCAAATGGATGAAATTTGTATCCGTGAATTACTTAATTTATGTGTGGTTCAATATCGACTATATTAGGGTGAAGCTATTGCAAAAATTTATAACGGCGACACATATATCTTATATAGATATTTTTGGCAGTGTAAAGTCTAATAACTGGTTTTCAGCGGGCAAAAATTTATTTTTCCAAACATAATTTTCCTACCGAACTCAACGATCTACAAAATACTAATGGCGGTTTTGCCAATGCCGACGCGACCAACGCATAAAATTTGCATTATATTTCATTCTGATAGCGAATGAGCTTCATGCTAGGGCAGATTCAAAACAATCATCATCCGATTACCGAATGATTTTTGGTTGGTGCAGACAATATCTTCGCATGGAATGACAAAACATACAATGAACATCAAAAGCATTGTACGCTGTTCGGATGATTTTCATTCGATTTCAAGTGGGTGTGTCAGATGTAACAGGGGAGCATATGGTAAAGGGAGGGATCATATTTCAAAAACGCGGAATGCTAATTCAGTCGTTCCAAGGAGGATACTTTGGTTCAGTGTAGGTGGACTCTGCATCAGTGTTTATCTTCTTCTTTTTCTTATTGGCATTACATCCCCACACTGGGACAGAGCCGCCTCGCAGCTCAGTGTTCATTAAGCACTTCCACAGTTATTAACTGCGAGGTTTCTAAGCCAGGTTACCATTTTTTCGTATATCATGAGGCTAGCACGATGATATTTTTATGCCTAGGGAAGTCGAGACAATTTCCAATCCGAAAATTACCTAGACCGGCACCGGGAATCGAACCCAGCCACCCCCAGCATTATCTTGCTTTGTAGCCGCGGATAGTAATACTTGGGTTGTTGAATGGCCAGGATGTGTGGGACGTTGAAGCACTTGGAGGTATTGCAGAAGTTTTGCCCGTCTGATATTTTGTCCACTTTGTCCTTAAACTCAAACAGATTTATTCATCAGTATCGTAAACTTTGTATCTGGATTCTTGACACCAGCATTTTTATTTCACTTCCAGGAGCTAGCTTGACTGCATATTATTCCAAAAAGACTCCGAAAATGTGGAGTCGAGTGCTTGACTTGAAGTACGGTTGCTCGAGTAATCAGTTAAAATATATCATTGAGATATCCTGAGATAGTTTAAAAAAGCATCAATGGTATAGGGTAGAATACGGCATTGGCAGGGTGCGACAGTTGTTGGCACCCTCAACAATATTTGCGTTTTCTTGCAAACATACACTATTTATGAACATAATTTTGATTCAATCACACAATTTCAAGTCTAAGCTTTCATTTGAATAAGTTGTTTGTGTAAAGGTAGCAAGATTTGATGAGTTAATCACCGAAACAAGTTTGCACCTACGAAGTTCTTGCCATTATTGCATCGCCAAAGCCAAAGCAGCGCACGAAAAGCGAACTGTTACTTACTTTTTTGGATCGCCTGTTTCTCCTCTTTTTTGCGTATGACACGACAAATTAAGTACGTATACTACTTTTTACACTTTATCACCACTTGATTATCACCACAAAGAGCAAATTTATGCAATATTTGCTCTATGTTGCACTAAATAAAATCGGGAGTGTTCGTTTTCTTTGACAGCAGCACACTTCGGAATAGAGCAAGAGAATGTGTTTGTGAGCATATCACACACACGCTACAAAGATACCACGCACAATTCTATGTGATTTGATTTTAGCAAAAATACGAACAGAATATCCGGTGATGCCATTTATTTAAAAAAAAGTGTTAAAATACAAATGCTTTGATTCAGATTTTTACGCAGACCATGAATTATATCAAATGTGATTTTAATCCTTACGTAGTATTTTAACCCTTATGTGGCTGACAGGACCGTTTTCCTTGTGTAACTTCAATACTTTCCAAGCCAATCAAAAAACTCAAAGGTGCAGCCCAATCGGGTTGTACGCAAAGGTAACGTAGGACTACGTAGTTATTCGAAATTTTTGGTATTTGCCATAATAATTTGTGTCGACATTGAGCAAACTGCTCGGAGGCCAACTGAATCAAGAAGTCGAATAGTTGTTCCCAGTTGGATGGACTTTGATTCTCTAACCGTGGAGTTAACATGATTCATCGGCCGCTGAAGCCACTCGACTGGCTTTCAGTCGGGGACATCACAATCCTTACTTTGCCACGTACGCTTACATCGCGGGCGAAAACCAAACGTTGCAAATAAACATATTTGCGTTTGGTTTCACGCCATTTCTGATTCTGCTTATTTCTTCTTTATTTTGGCCATTTTTGAGGATGGTGTCCTCCAAAAAGGTCTTTATACAAAAGAAGATTGATCCGACAATCCGATATGAACTTTCTTCAAAGTGCAAAACTCAATCGTAACTAGCAAATTTGATAGCGCAGCGGAGGGAGATGATGCAATTAATTTGAACGGATGGAATCACTAACAGCAACCAAGCTATCATGCTAAACCCGATGCCGCCGAAACAATCCATTTTCGAAATTAACTCTTTCTTTCCTTAAAATGCTGGTCCTGAGAAGAACAAATTTTCTTTTTCGCTAAACCTCCACCATTTGGAAATTGTTTTAAGCATTGCCACTGCTACCCATGCCTTCGTGCTGCTGTGTCCGCTCCGCTGCATCAAATTTTGTCGAACCGCTCATTTCGCTCTTTCCGCGGAATCCCGATCAAAATGGCTCGCGCGCGCCGGAAAGCAGCTTTACTTCTTCTTCATTGACATTACATCCCCCACTGGGACATTGCCGCCTCGCAGCTTAGTGTTCATTAAGCACTTCCACAGTTATTAACTGCGAGGTTTCTAAGCCAAGTTACCATTTTTGCATTCGTTTATCATGAGGCTAACACGATGATACTTTTATGCCCAGGGAAGTCGAGACAATTTCCAATCCGAAAATTGCCTAGACCGGCACCGGGAATCGAACCCAGCCACCCTCAGCATGGTCTTGCTTTGTAGCCGCGCGTCTTACCGCACGGCTAAGGAGAGCCCCAGCAGCTTTCCTGTATTCAATAAATTAAGCTCGTAAACCCCGCCCCTTTGTGATCTGTACGGGTGTAAATAAAAGTGCACTCAACGATTAATGAAGGGGCGGGGCTTATGGAATTTCTTCATTAGATATAAGAAAGCTGCTTTTCGGCGCGCGCGAGCCATTTCGATCGGGATTCCGCAGACAACGGACCGTTCGGAGAATGACAAATTCTAAAAATCCTATGAAATTTTCTCGGAAGATTCTGAATTTGGTTATGAGATCAATCGTAAATAGCGAATTTGATAGCGCGTCGGAGGGAAATGATGTAGTGAATTTTAATGGGTGGAATCACTAACAGCAACCAAACTACCACGCCAAACCCGATGCCACCGAAACAGTCCATTTTCGCAATTAACTCTTTCTTTTCAAAAAATGTTGGTCCTGAGGCACGGCAAATGCTGGGTAAAGCGTACCATTAGTACTTCACGTAATTGAAGGAATAGAATAGACCCCATCTCGCGGTCCTTAGCCTCTTATGCAGCAACTCCTATCCCTAACTCCCCCTTGTTGCTGGCCGGGATACGAGCAACCTTAGGGAAGATCGGGTAATCAACCCCGGTGGGAACTATAATTGTATGCTGACCGGGAAGGGGGCGTTTGCCCCTCTCCGGAGGTGCAAATCTTACTGAGCGTATGTTCTTCATGTCAGAATCGGCTCACAACAGCGTCTGTTCTCCATGTTAGGGGCGGCTGATCATCGTCCGAGTGCCAGCGAGGGACTCTTAGTGGAACTGTGCACCATGGTTCATCGGGAATAAGGAGGAATGGTCCTCCGGAAATTTAGGGGGTTTGGTGTCAGGCCCTGCAAGCCAGCCTTTAAAAATCTTAAGCAACGAACAATCAACAAGAGAGTACGGACCGGAACCATCGGCGAAGACCACTGCGACGAAAAGGGACTAGCGATTGGAAACTCGGTTCGTGGAACTGCAAATCTGATGTACTCAAGGACCGTGGATTCGGCATCGTAGCGCTGCAGGAGGTTTGTTGGAAGGGATCAATGGTGCGAACGTTTAGAGGTAATCATACCATCTACCAGAGCTGCGGCAACACCCATGAGCTGGGAACAGCTTTCATAGTGATGGGCGATATGCAAAGGCGCGTGATCGGGTGGTGGCCGATCAATGAAAGAATGTGCAGGTTGAGGATCAAAGGCCGGTTCTTCAACTTCAGCATAATCAACGTACATAGCCCACACTCCGGAAGCACTGATGATGATAAGGACGCATTCTACGCGCAGCTGGAACGTGAGTACGACAGCTGCCCAAGCCACGACGTCAAAATCATCACAGGAGATTTGAACGCTCAGGTTGGCCAAGAGGAGGAGTTTAGACCGACTATTGGAAAGTTCAGCGCTCACCGGCTGACGAACGAAAACGGCCTACGACTAATTGATTTCGCCGCCTCCAAGAATATGGCCATTCGTAGCACCTACTTCCAACACAGCCTCCCGTATCGGTACACCTGGAGATCACCACTGCAGACAGAATCACAAATCGACCACGTTCTGATTGATGGACGGCACTTCTCCGACATTATCGACGTCAGGACATATCGTGGCGCTAACATCGACTCTGACCACTATCTGGTGATGGTTAAACTGCGCCCAAAACTATCCGTCATCAACAATGTTCGGTACCGACGACCGCCGCGGTACGATCTAGAGCGACTGAAGCAACCTGATGTCGCCACTGCATACGCGCAGCATCTCGAGGCAGCGTTGCCGGAAGAGGGTGAGCTCGATGGGGCCACTCTTGAGGACTGCTGGAGTACAGTTAAAGCAGCCATTAACGACGCAGCGGAGAACAACGTCGGGTATATGGGACGAAGTCGACGGAACGATTGGTTCGACGAGGAGTGCAGACAGATTCTGGAGGAGAAGGACGCAGCGCGGGCGGTCGCGCTGCAGCAAGGTACCCGGCAGAATGTGGAACGTTATAGACGGAAGCGGAGACAGCAGACCCGCCTTTTTCAGGAGAAGAAACGCCGCCTGGAAGAAGCGGAGTGCGAGGAGATGGAACAGCTGTGCCGTTCTCAAGATACACGCAAGTTCTATCAGAAGCTCAACGCATCCCGCAAAGGCTTCGTGCCGCGAGCCGAAATGTGCCGGGATAAGGATGGGAGCATCTTGACGGACGAACGTGTGGTGATCGAAAGGTGGAAGCAGCACTACGAGGAACATCTGAATGGCGCTGAGAGTACAGGCAGTGAAAGTTTAGGCAGCGGAGGAGATGACTACGTCAGTTCAGCGGACGATGGAAGCCAACCAGCCCCCACCTTGAGGGAAGTTAAGGATGCCATTCAACAGCTAAAGACCAATAAAGCAGCTGGTAAGGATGGTATCGGAGCTGAGCTCATAAAGATGGGCCCGGAAAAGCTGGCCACTTGCCTGCACAAACTGATAGTCAGAATCTGGGAAACCGAACAGCTACCGGAGGAATGGAAGGAAGGGGTTATATGCCCCATCTACAAGAAAGGCGACAAACTGGAGTGTGAGAACTTTCGAGCGATCACCATCCTTAATGCCGCCTACAAAGTGATATCCCAGATCATCTTCCGTCGTCTGTCACCATTAGTGAACGAGTTCGTGGGAAGTTATCAAGCCGGCTTCGTTGACGGCCGCTCGACAACGGACCAGATCTTTACTGTACGGCAAATCCTTCAAAATGCCGTGAATACCAGGTCCCAACGCACCATCTGTTCGTTGATTTCAAGGCGGCATACGACAGTATAGACCGCGTAGAGCTATGGAAAATTATGGACGAGAGCAGCTTCCTGGGAAGCTTACCAGACTGATCAAAGCAACGGTGGATGGTGTGCAAAACTGTGTGAAGATTTCGGGCGAACACTCCAGTTCGTTCGAATCGCGCCGGGGACTAAGACAAGGTGATGGACTTTCGTGCCTGTTGTTCAACATTGCGCTAGAAGGTGTCATGCGGAGAGCCGGGTGTAACAGCCGGGGTACGATTTTCAACAGATCCAGTCAATTTATTTGCTTCGCGGATGACATGGACATTGTCGACCGAACATTTGCAAAGGTGGCAGAACTGTACACCCGCCTGAAACGTGAAGCAACAAAAGTTAGACTGGTGGTGAATGCGTCAAAGACAAAGTACATGCTTGTGGGCGGAACCGAGCGCGACAGGGCCCGCCTGGGAAGCAGTGTTACGATAGACGGGGATACCTTCGAGGTGGTCGAGGAATTCGTCTACCTCGGATCCTTGCTAACGGCTGACAACAACGTTAGTCGTGAAATACGAAGGCGCATCATCTGTGGAAGTCGGGCCTACTACGGGCTCCAGAAGAAACTGCGGTCGAAAAGATTCGCCACCGCACCAAATGTGTCATGTACAAGACGTTAATAAGACCGGTAGTCCTCTACGGACATGAAACATGGACAATGCTCGAGGAGGACTTGCAAGCACTCGGAGTATTCGAGAGACGGGTGCTTAGGGACCATCTTTGGCGGTGTGCAAGAAGACGGTGTGTGGCGGCGAAGAATGAACCATGAGCTCGCCCAACTCTACGGCGAACCCAGTATCCAGAAGGTAGCTAAAGCCGGAAGGGTACGATGGGCAGGACATGGTGCAAGAATGCCGGACAGCAACCCTGCAAAGATGGTGTTCGCTTCCGAACCGGCAGGTACGAGACGGCGTGGAGCGCAGCGAGCGAGATGGGCAGACCAGGTGCAGAACGACTTGGCGAGCGTGGGGCGTATCCGAGGATGGAGAGATGCGGCCTCGAACCGTGCATTGTGGCGTCAAATTGTTGATTCAGTGTTATCTGTTTAGATGTTAACTAAATAAATGAATGGTCCTGAGAAGAGCCAATTTTCTTTTCCCAATGTTCCTTTCCAACTAACTGACACCACAATTTGTAATAAATTTTCAGCATCGCCACAGTGCTATTTTTATGGTCAACCTTTTCTTCATATGAAATTCTGGTTCGTTGAGGTTGAATGATCTGCAGCAACACATCGAGCACCGCCACCAATGCGATGGATTTTCTTTGAAAATGTTATTAGCGCCTCCGCGATGCGCTAGTTTACCTGGTTAGTTTACCTATTTCTAATATTTTTATCAATTATCGATAGTAAATAGTTTAAAATCAGTATTTTCAAATAAATACAAAGAAGCGTTGACTCATCCTTGATCGAATGGTCCAAAAAAAATTGAAAATCCATCGATAAACGGCTTAGATATTAAAGTTTAAAGTCTATCATATTTTCGTGACGGTCCCCGATTTTCGCAATCGTAAAGTGTACCCCAATATAGAAAACACAGACGTAGTCCTACGTCAAAAATCATAATCATTCCCGTTCCCCACATAGCGCATTTCAACCATAAATAATTGCCTACTTTTATGGTATTATCTATTATTCAACTGTGAAACCTAGTGTAAGTAAGAATGGGTGGCTCCAGCGGCTGGATAAGACAGTGCTGCCCATTATTCAACATATGAAGACTCACGAGGTGGAATATATTGTTTATATACTATACTACCAGAACCGACGAGCTTCGTTTCACCTAAAATTGATTAATTATATATGTTTTACATTATTTAATTTAAGTATTCGAAATTTGCAAAATTGGGTTCATTTTTTAGATTAATTTGCTATTACAGCAGAAATTTGTACTAGTACCAGAATCTTCATCGTTCCCAAAATCCTCTACATACAATTGTTCATGCCGTTTCCTAGTCTATAAGGGGAGACAGACAAGAATTCATTCTTATGTGTATAGATTTGGTTTTACGTAGTTTACGTCGAGCGGTCGTGTCTTGTACACAACCACCATGATTTTTTTAAGGACCGCAAAGAGCAAGTTGTATATTTGAAACTGGTTGATAGACTTTTGCTTAAGCGTGTAGACTCTAAGACATTACAAAAGACAAAAGATGTAAATCTTGGCAGCGGACAAAAAGCATATAAGTTCCCTTCTCCAAAATGGCCAACATTATTCTAATAAATTGAAAATGGTAAAAGTCATGACAATATCAATATCTGGGTACACGGGTACCCTATCTGCCATTCACGTCTGTTTTTTGGCCGCATAAGGGTTAAATTTGTTTATAATGTTTATGTTCAATAAATATATCATGATCTTCTTTGTTCTTGCTGTTTTTTTTTCAAGATGGCCGTTTTCTTGTCAATGACTGGATTACGGTAATTGGGGCCTTAAGGCCAGTCATTGACAAGAAAACAGCCACGTGCTTGTACCACCCCAGGAAAAAATCCGCTCACTGAGGAGAAAATGCATTCCCCAGCTGAATCGGGGAAGCACTCTTGTTTTAAAACTACATCAACATATAGTGGTGACTTTAATACATCCGTTGGATGCTTCATTTGGATGAATTTCGTAATATTATTTGAAAAAACTGCCTTTGCAGAAAATATTGCAAAGTTGAAAAATATGTTTCCAGGAGGGAAACCGTCGATTTACTCTCACGCTCTCTCATACTTTGCAGATACTCGAAAATCATCGTTCAGTGTTGCGTGTTGATTTGTTCTATATGTTATGCTTGTTTTCTCGAATATGTACGTAAACATCAAGCAATAATCTATGAAAATGATGCTTTTCATGCTATATATTGACACTAAATATTAGATGTGAGCTAGAACTGTAAAAACGCAAGCATTCATAAGCAACGCAGGTTATTTATTTTTTTCATAATTCAAGTGTTGATAATGTAATGTAATGCTAAAATAATAATGTAATGCTAAAACGGCATCACTTTTCATGTACACAGAGAGAAGACCGATCATATGGTCATGTAAACAATCCATTGAATCTGGACGAACATTTGAGAAGGTAGTCAACTGCATCATAATTTTACATTCATGTAAAATGCTTGTAGGAAATTGTGTAATTAGGAGAAGGATGCACAACAAATCAATCTCAGATGCATGTTTGAGGTTGTTTATGCGTATCACTATAATCTGTGTGCTGTACAGGTATTGAAAAGGACGTTAATATTTTGTGGAAATATATAGAGTTTGATACCTTTTGAAATGTTTGTGTACTTTGTACAAAATCAGATCTGAGCGAATGAGTAGGCTCTCCGTAAAAAAAAAGAAGCGAACAGCAAGACAAAGAAGTCGATTTGATGTATGACATTTGAACCTTAAATGCTTTTGCCTATCTGTCTACATGACATTAAATTAATGCCAAGGCTAAAAATTTATGTTTTGTTTTCAGCCAGTTTTGATAAACAATAAAGTTTTTTTCAATATTGAGTGAAGCAAGATGAGCGTGCAACCGATTAATATGAATAAATTTTACTACTGGAGGATATAGACAACCAGCATTTGGCACTAATACATTACTAGTTTTCTACTTCCATGTCTAGTTGCTGAAGGGAGCAAAATCATTGCTGATAATAGAAATTGCTATGCCAATAGAAAAAAACCCAGATTAATCAACCTAGCGGTGATGGCGCCTTTCTCGCGTAAAAAGGTAATAAATGTAGCCTTTACGCTTACACCTCGATGATGTACAAGAAAGGCAAAACAGTTACACCGTCTAATGTTATGATAGAAAATTTACACTAGTAGACGACAGATGGCGCTGCCAAAAGTTTCTCGAATTTCCTATGTTCGAATTTTGACTTTCGGACAATTTCATGGTACTATGAAACTGAACGAAGAGCATACTTACGCCTAAATGCGTGCAACACGAGCATCTTTATAGTACGATGAAACTCTTAATGGGAGCAAGCCACGGATAAACTTTGAAAATATTCATAGATGCAAGGCATTTTTCATAACACATTATTGTTCTATGTGACTATGTCTCATCACTATTTTAATATTATCTATTTTTTGCAATTTGCAATTATTATGATATTCAATAGTGATCAACAGCGTTTTAGTCTCTGTCGGATGCAACTTGTTGCAAGAAAATCGGTTAAGAGTTTCTATGTGGAAATTTGGCTAATGTTTTTTATGGCATTTTGTGCACACACACGCACACACATACACACACACACACGCACACACGGACAGACAGACATTTGTTCAGCTCATCGAGCTGAGTCGAATGGTATATAACACTATGGGTCTCCGGGACTTCTATCAAAAGTTCGAATTTGGAGTGAAATGATAGCCTTTCGGTACAACTTTGTTGTACGAGAAAGGCAAAACCCAACTTAATTCACCGAGTGGTGATACTGCCTTTCTCGCATTTAGCCAAGACACCAACCTTATATGACGCTTACATAGTTCGATTCCATTTTCTAAATAACTTTCAAACGCAATGGTCGATCGTTATCAAATTCAATAGTGATCAACTAGAGTTTGTCCCCAGACGAATGCAACTTGTTGCGAGAAAATCGGTTAAGAATTACTATATGAAAAATTACTATATGAAAAAGTGGCTAATGTTTTTTCAGTTTTCGAGTGCACACACACACACACACATCCACACGGACAGACAGACATTTGTTCAGCTCGACGAGCTGAGTCGATTGGTATATATCAACATGGGTCTCCGAGACTTTTATAAAAAGTTCGATTTTGGAGTGAAATGATAGCCTTCGGTACAACTTTGTTGTACGAGAAAGGCAAAACGTTGACCTGTTACTTTACATTAAATTCACTAAGTTTGTGGTAAAAGCTGTTATATTTAACACCAATCATCAAAGAAAGAGCATACAAATATATGCCAAGAATAGGTATTTTCCCCTACTTTTATACACTAGATTCGTTTAACTATCGGTTATGGCTTACAAGTGTAAAATTTAATCTAAATTAGTTTAATATAGGAAGGATAGGAAGGTAGGAAGGGAGGAAATGTATAGACCGGTCATCGGACCGGATAGTCTGCACACCGTATCGAATGACAACGGCCAACGATGCATAAACTTCGCAGCCTCCCGCGGAATGGTAGTCCGAAGCACCTTCTTTCCCCGCAAAAATATCCACAAGGCCACATGGAGATCACCTAACCAAGAAACGGAAAACCAAATCGACCACGTTCTAATCGAAGGTAAATTCTTCTCCGACATCACGAACGTCCGCACTTACCGCAGTGCGAATATTGAATCCGACCACTACCTCGTTGCAGTATGCCTGCGCTCAAAACTCTCGACGGTGTACAACACGCGTCGAAGTCGGACGCCGCGGCTTAACATTGGGCGGCTACAAGATGGTAGACTAGCCCAAGAATACGCGCAGCAGCTGGAAGTGGCACTTCCAACGGAAGAGCAGCTAGGCGCAGCGTCTCTTGAAGATGGCTGGAGAGATATTCGATCCGCCATTGGTAGCACCGCAACCGCTGCACTTGGCACGGTGCCCCCGGATCAGAGAAACGACTGGTATGACGGCGAATGTGAGCAGTTAGTGGAAGAGAAGAATGCAGCATGGGCGAGATTGCTGCAACACCGCACGAGGGCGAACGAGGCACGATATAAACAGGCGCGGAACAGACAAAACTCGATTTTCCGGAGGAAAAAGCGCCAGCAGGAAGATCGAGACCGTGAAGAAACGGAGCAACTGTACCGCGCTATAACACACGAAAGTTCTATGAGAAGTTAAACCGTTCACGTAAGGGCCACGTGCCACAGCCTGATATGTGTAAGGACATAAACGGGAACCTTCTTACGAACGAGCGTGAGGTGATCCAAAGGTGGCGGCAGCACTACGAAGAACACCTGAATGGCGATGTGGCAGACGAAAATGGCGGTATGGTGATGGACCTGGGAGAACGCGCGCAGGACATACTTCTACCGGCTCTACCAACTACCAGGAGAGCTATTTAAACACGGTGGTGAGGCACTGGCTAGAGCGCTGCACTGGGTCATTACCAAGATTTGGGAGGAGGAAGTTTTGCGCAGGAGTGGATGGAAGGTGTCGTGTGTCCCATCTACAAAAAGGGCGATAAGCTGGATTGTAGCAACTACCGCGCAATCACATTGCTGAACGCCGCCTACAAGGTACTCTCCCAAATTTTATGCCGTCGGCTAGCACCAACTGCAAGGGAGTTCGTGGGGCAGTACCAGGCGGGTTTTATGGGCGAACGCTCCACCACGGACCAGGTGTTCGCCATTCGCCAAGTACTGCAGAAATGCCGCGAATAGAACGTGCCCACACATCATCTATTCATCGACTTCAAAGCCGCATATGATACAATCGATCGGGACCAGCTATGGCAGCTAATGCACGAACACGGTTTTCCGGATAAACTGACACGGTTGATCAACGCGACGATGGATCGGGTGATGTGCGTAGTTCGAGTTTCAGGCATTCTCGAGTCCCTTCGAAACCCGCAGAGGGTTACGGCAAGGTGATGGTCTTTCGTGTTTGCTATTCAACATCGCTTTGGAAGGGTAATACGAAGAGCAGGGATTAACACGAGTGGTACAATTTTCAATAAGTCCGTCCAGCTATTTGGTTTCGCTGACGAAGATATTATGGCACGTAACTTTGAGAAGATGGAGGAAGCCTACATCAGACTGAAGCGGGAAGCTAAGCGGATCGGACTAGTCATCAACACGTCGAAGACGAAGTACATGATAGGAAGAGGTTCAAGAGAAGACAATGTGAGCCACCCACCGCGAGTTTGCATCGGTGGTGACGAAATCGAGGTGGTAGAAGAATTTGTGTACTTGGGCTCACTGGTGACTGCCGAAAATGACACCAGCAGAGAAATTCGGAGACGCATAGTGGCTGGAAATCGTACGTACTTTGACTCCGCAAGACGCTCCGATCGAATAGAGTTCGCCGCCGTACCAAACTGACAATCTACAAAACGCTAATTAGACCGGTATACCTCTACGGACACGAGTCCTGGACGATCCTCGTGGAGGACCAACGCGCACTTGGAGTTTTCGAAAGGAAAGTGCTGCGTACCATCTATGGTGGGGTGCAGATGGCGGACGGTACGTGGAGGAGGCGAATGAACCACGAATTGCATCAGCTGTTGGGAGAACCATCCATCGTTCACACCGCGAAAATCGGACGACTGCGATGGGCCGGGCACGTAGCCAGAATGTCGGACAGTAACCCGGTGAAAATGGTTCTCGACAACGATCCGACGGGCACAAGAAGGCGAGGTGCGCAGCGGGCAAGGTGGATCGATCAGGTGGAAGATGACTTGCGGACCCTCCGTAGACTGCGTGGTTGGCGACGTGTAGCCATGGACCGAGCCGAATGGAGAAGACTCTTATATACCGCACAGGCCACTTCGGCCTTAGTCTGATTAAATAAATAATAATAGTTTAATATTATTTCTGAGTGTACAGCAGCAGTGCCTTTAAGGCTCCCCAGACCTAAGCGATTTCATCGCCGCGACGGAGACAACTAGCAGCCGCGTTTCTATCGTTGGATCGCTACAGGCAATGTTCTATTTACGCTTCAATACCAACGGCGACAGAATCGCTGTCACCAAGCGATAGAATCGCGTCGCGACGCGTGTGTTTGGGGGAACCTTTACTCTGCTTTGTTCTCTCTCCGAGACACCTAAGTAAGTTGTGACGAGAGGAGCGCATGGAGAAATCAGAACTGCGCGACGACTAGATGCTGATGTCCTTTTAGAAATTTAGAGACAGTACTCGTCGATAGAAACCCTTCCGCACGCGATGGTATATGAGCAAATCAAATCACCTTCCTTTTGCCAGTAGGGATATATCAGCTTCTACACTGATATTCTTCCCTCCCCCTTCATATGGGAGTTTGGCAGAAGGAAGGTCGTAAGATGATTTTATACCATCACAAATATTGCCCTACGCTCGCTTTCAATATCGACTTCTATAAAACAATCTTAATAAAAAAATATTCAATAGCGTAGTATTGGACATCTTCCTACATAATTAGCACCAAGCATTCTTCAAGAATCGTTGCTCATTCTTCCTCATTCCAACTGGAACTTGGTTTGCTTTCCAACCTAGTGTTTTATGAGCATTTTCAGTTTCAGTTTTCAGTTCAGTTTCACATTAAAAGCTTTTCCATACCCGCCAATTGTATGAATATGTATCTTGCGTGTGGTAAGTACAATGGAAACACTATGCACAGGGAGTCGAAAATGTTTCCCATTTGAAAACATCCTAGGCCGAACCGAGAATCAAACTCGACATCTCAAAATCACATTGAAGGCCTTCAAGCTAAATGAAACAAATATATTAAGTGTCTATAGCCACTTATAAACAGAAAATCAAAACTTTGTCTTAAGAACAAACTTTTGATTTACAAACAAATTTTTAGACCTGCCATGTTGTTTGCTGTGCCAATATGGACTAGTTGCTGCAATACCAGAAAGAAGGCACTTCAGAGGATTCAAAATAAAATTCTGAAAATGATTCTTAAGTTGCCTCCGTGGTATAATACCAATGGACATCATAGAATTTCCAATATTGAGATATTGCAACAAATGTCCAACAAAATAATTTCCAATTTTAATAAAAATCGTTGCAATCTTCTATTGCAACGATTAACTCCTTGTACCCTTAGTATTAGGTTAAGTTTAGTTTAAGTTGAAAACATTGTAATTCCTACATTGTTCAATACAACCAGAGGAAAAAATTCTAACTGTCAGAGGCAATTGAAATGTATTAATAATAACTAAAAATATGACATAGCAAATAAGGATGATAGTGTTAAGAAAACACGGAACACCTAGTTTAAGAGATGTATGCATGTATTAGATAATTAGCAAATGAAATTAGAAAAAAAAAACCACAAGAGAAACTATTTTGATGCAGTGTTTTTCCTTATTGGTATCAATCCAAAATTTACGCAATCAATTAAAAATACGGTTGATATTATGGAGAACAAAGAAATGTCTAGGTAAGAAATGATCTAACGATCTGCTTGTCCCGACAATAATGAAAAGGGGCTGCGCGCTGTTGGTATGCATGTTTAAGACGAAATAATTTGAGCCCAAACCAGACGGGTAGAAACCGCTCACCAAGCAGAATTGACATACCTGTGTCGTTGTGTCGCTGCATCTACCCCTGAGCTAGATAGAGTACACGTTAGTATCGTCCATGTTATTTCAGTTAAATCTGTTCTTTGACTGTGACGGTTTCCATATTTCAGCAATGCATCCCATTCCACTGGCCCGCTCCACCCGGACATACATAGACGATCTCCCCGTTGAAATTATGGATCGGATAATGAGCTACCTCCCGTTGGCCGACCGTAAATCCGCCTCACTGGTATGCTACCGCTGGTCCGAGCTAGCTTTTTCTTTCTGCTATCTTGCTAATGTTCGGCTTAGATTGAAGGAACAAGAGATGATGATGAAGCTCAAGATTGTCGATGTACTGCAGAACAGCTGGAGAAGTTACCGGAACGTGGCGTTGGATTTCGGAAACAGTGGAGTGGACGTGGTGTTGATTCTTGTGATATTATCAAAGTTCAGTAAATCAATTGAAGTGTTCGGTACGCAGCCGTTATTCACGCCATGGCAGCTGAAGGAAATGCTCCAGCGGATGCCGAAACTGAAGCAACTTACGGTGAACGTCATCAGTGAAGGTGAGTGTTATGTGAAGCCGCATGAGTTCCCGGTGATGGAGGACCTGCTGGACATCAGGACCACGGATGCCATTTTCGATATTCCGGACATGAATGCTCTAAAACTGATGCCGTCGGTGCAGAACTTGAGCGTTTATTTTCAACGGAACGTCACGGAAAATGCCTTCACAGCCCTATGTTCTGTATCGCCGCAATTGAAAACGTTGGAAGTGTTCGCGGATTTCAGTCGATCTCCTATCGAGATGCTGAACCTACAGCAACTGGATACTCTCAAACTTTGGGGAACGAACGCCTTCATCAACAACGACGCACTGAAACAACTCTTCATGGGCATTCCCTTGTTGAGTGTGTTGTTTCTTCATGTGCGTATGACGACATCCCTGTTGGAAGTGATTTGCAGCCACTGTCCACTGTTGACTAGTTTTGGTTTCATAGCAGATCGGATGGACCAAATGTCGCTTTGTGCTCTGAGCAAGTTAAAGAACTTGAAGGTAGGTGTATTACAGAATTCTCATTTTGAAAGTTATAAAATAATGTCTTCCTAATTGCAGATTCTACTCATCGATGGCTGCCTGAAGTATTATATGATACACGGATGTAAACCTTTACCGACAGTGGATACTTTCTGCATGTACTGGCACAAGAAACACATTGACCTGGAGCGGTTCGTCAAGCAGCTGCACTACATGCTGCCGAACGTACGAATCCTCAAAGTGATCGGTACTCGAAGTAAGCAGATGGACAACCCCCTGATCCATCATATTGGAAGACTGTTTACCAAAGTCAAAAAACTTACCGTGGCGGATTTTGTGTTTCCACGCGAGATCCGAAGTCCGGATGAATGTTTCGATTGGGTTGCAAATTTGGGAAACGTGGAACAGCTCATTCTCAGCACGATGCGGTTGAAGAATATTGATTGCCTTCGAGGTAGTGATAAAGTTCGAAAACTCAAGCTGGAACACTTGAACTATTTGCCGGGGAATAGCTTAGTGCTGCTGGCGAGCCTATTTCCCAGACTGAAATCTTTGAAAATCAATAGATGCGCGCTAATTACTGCCAAAGATATAAAAACGGTGCAGCGAATGATGCCCAAATGCACAATGGGTTTTGTTGAGCGGAAGAGATGATTGTTAAGATGTAATTTATTATTTAATATGTAAATAGTTTAACATTATTAGACCAATAAATTCTTTATTTCTTGTTATCACTTATATATGAACTGATGATTAAATAATCCTTCAAACAATAACATAACATAACATAACAGAAATGATAGAAAAATCTTTACCCATTAAAATATTGTTCACTTACTCACACAAATCTTTCAGAATTTCTGAAAAAAGATCTACCAAATTTTCACAAAAAATTCATTTGAATTTTCATTAGATTTTTTTAAAGTTTCCATTGGAATTTGTTAAAATTATTGCAAGGAATCTCACTTAGAGTTTTCAAAGAAAATTGTTTAGATCTTTCACTTTCAATAGTAATATTTAAACTAATTATCGACGTCGACGTTGGACATCAGTTTGATGTAAGTTAGCGTCCACCGCTTCGTTTTCTCTATGCATAAAAATACCCGTGTTTCGGGCGCACGCAACCCCGTGGCAAGAGGTGCTTCTCAGCGTAGCGAACATCTTCATGAATATGTCCAGCATACATTTTGAAAAGTACTTCTCCCTAATCCTGCGTTTACAAGCAACTAGATTTTATCAAAAATATTGTTGGCTACACATTTTCAATTTGGTTAAAAATAATACCAGCTGTAAATATAATCCTAAAACATCTTTCAGCACACCATTTATTTCATTTCAATTTCACTAAAGAATGTTGTTAGATTTGCATCCCCGGACCATTTCAACTGTGATGCTCACCACAGTATAAACAAAAATAATATCTTTTGTTTGATTTGGAGTGGGAGAACAAGTCTAGACCAACATTTGAAAAGGGCGTAACGGCCAAAATTTATTCCTTCTGATTCTTCGTCTATATATATAGCTATACATGTAGATGAAGAATCAAAAATAATAATTTTTGGCCGTTACGCCCTTTTCAAATGTTGGTCTAGAAGTTACGAAATATATGATTTCGTGTAGCGTTTGATTTCACCTGTCGATTCACTCCAATTCGTAAGTTTATTATATTTTATCATCAAATAACATAATTCCCATGGCCAAAGATGTGAATCTTGCAAATTATTTTGAAAACAATTTTCAGATTTAACCAAAACAAATAGTAAACAAAATACATGATGTTTATTTTCGTACAATAACAACGGACGGTAATGAGCTACCGTCCGTGGACATGGTGGCTATTGTCAAACCCCTTGTGATAGTATAGGACGCCAGGGGGGTGGGCGCACGTGTCGAGTTCCAGTTTGTGACAGCAGTGCGTACGGATGTGCTTTTTACTCACGCATTTTTTCCAAGTAAAATCTGAAATCTCTCACATCTAGGGTAAAACGACCTATTATGGAGGGGTTAAGCATCGCTTCAAAACATTGATTTCAAAAATTCTTTGAAAATTAACTTTTTATCTTTTTTTACATCACAGTAGTCAAATAGGGTGGTCTTTATCTCTAGTTTCGTTAATATTACGTCAATTGTGTTAGACTTCTGTTGTTTTGTTTTTATCACAATGAAAGCCAATTAACGCAATAATTAATGGACGGAGTAGTTCTAATTCATAAAAAAAAAACGATATAATGGGATGCAGTTGCCTATTGTTGCGATATTTTTTTGAACGTCAGTCCTATTGTTGCGGTATTGCCTGTATTTCTTATGAAGAGCGATACCACAACAAGAGGACCTTAGCACTACCGCAAAAATTGGGTTCAACGGACGCAAATCATTATGAATGGGATTTTGCCAGACAAAAGGTGTTTTAGTGGTTGATTCGAGGAGTTTTAGCCACAATTTTATTTAATGCGATTATGTCCAGAATTAACTATTTTAACACTACCGCAGCATTGGGACATTCCGCAACAATAGGACATTTATGCTTAGAGATTTCAATTACAATTTGTTATTATTATTATTTAATCAGACTAAGGCCGAAGTGGCCTGTGCGGTATATAAGAGTCTTCTCCATTCGGCTCGGTCCATGGCTACACGTCGCCAACCACGCAGTCTACGGAGGGTCCGCAAGTCATCTTCCACCTGATCGATCCACCTTGCCCGCTGCGCACCTCGCCTTCTTGTGCCCGTCGGATCGTTGTCGAGAACCATTTTCACCGGGTTACTGTCCGACATTCTGGCTACGTGCCCGGCCCATCGCAGTCGTCCGATTTTCGCGGTGTGAACGATGGATGGTTCTCCCAACAGCTGATGCAATTCGTGGTTCATTCGCCTCCTCCACGTACCGTCCGCCATCTGCACCCCACCATAGATGGTACGCAGCACTTTCCTTTCGAAAACTCCAAGTGCGCGTTGGTCCTCCACGAGCATCGTCCAGGTCTCGTGTTCAATTACAAAATTACAATTTGTCTAGAATATATTATAAGCATTCTAAAATTATCTTGCTATGCTGCGCTGTAGGGTCTGTCAAAGTTAACACCAACGTGTTTTTTTTTTTTTTTTTTTTTTTTTTTTTTTTTTTTTTTATAGAGGGATGAAGGCAAATCTGCATACAGACACCTGAAATTATCACTCAGGGAGTGGGGTTGGCGCGGTTGGCAGAAGGCCAGACCGCCGGACCCACTAAACCCACCCAAGCAACAGAAGGTTACTTGAGTTACCCTCTCTTCTAATGCACAATTCCCCCCGGGACTACCTTTCAGTATTACTTCTGTGGGGGAAAGCAGTACTAAAAGTACTCCTCCCAAAACAACACCTTTCACAGTGCCTCTCTTCGATGTTTTGTCATACGTCTGAGCCCTTTGGCTCCCTTTATTGGTGCCAGCAAGCACACAAACGCGTGGGCCCTTCAGCCCTTTCCTTTCTTTTCCTTGTGCCATTCAGCAACGCATCTACTTTCCTTTTATTTTTTGAGCTATTTAGCTCTCATCGTGCTCGCATTCTACTCAGATAGTCCCCGGCGGTGGATCTATCATACTCAGACGGGGAGTCCCCGGTGGCGGAAGCTCCCCGATACCGACGACCCGCATTCGTGGATGGCTGTTACATTACCAACACTACACATTCACCTGGTATGCATGTTCATAGATCCGCTCAAGTCCTACGCACATTCTCACTTCAACGGGTGACCGGACGAGTGCCGAGGTCAGGCCAAAGATTCCGGGTGGAGATAGCTTCCGGTTCAGTGGTGCCCCGACGACCCGAAGCAGGTGCATTCACGCGGCACGATCTACTCAACTGGTCCCCGGCGGTGGACCTAGCCTACCTGATTAACCGATTTCCCATGAACTGCGCCTTTCAGCTTCTTGCTTAACCGATGAGCCATTCAGCTCTCACCTTGGTCGCGGACTACTCGGATAGTCCCCGGCGGTGGATCAATCCTACTCCGACAGGGAGTTCCCTGACGTCGGAAGCTCCCCGTAACCGACGACCCGTCTCAACGGGTGACCGGGCGAGTGCCGAGGTCAATCCAAAGATTCCAGGTGGAGATAACTTCCAGTTCAATGGTGCCCCGACGACCCGAAGCCGGTACATTCGCACGCCACGGTCTACTCAGCTGATCCCCGGCGGTGGACCTAGCCTACTCCGATAACCGAGTTTCATTTGCCTTGAGCCATTCAGCTCTCACCTTATTCATTGAGCCATTTAGCTCCCGCCTCGGTCGCGATCGCGAACGACTCGGATAGTCCCCGACGGCGGATCTAACCTACTCCGACGAGAAGTTCCCCGAAAGCGGGAGCTCCTCCGAACCCGGCCGCTTCGCCACGTTCTGCGGCTACGCGCTCGCCGCAAGCTGAATACAGTTGCGACGCTGTCGTTCCCATCCATTATCGACATATATATTCACGACTTCCACGACTCATGGTCCGCTATCCGTAACGGCTGCCTGCTGCTGCTCTATGCGCCAACTTCGTTGCAGGATGTCGGCTATCCTGGACGTCGCTCTTGCAACCGCTCTCCACTGTTCTGGGTTCTGGCACATTTTTATGACGATGTTATCGGTGTTGGTGTCCGTTCCGCATGCCCCCAACATCGCACTCCTCTCCGTTTCGAACCGAGGACATGTGAACAGGATGTGTTCAGCCGTTTCTGTCACGTCTGGGCATTGCGGACAGGTGGGAGAAGCCGCGTGACCAAACCTGTGTAGGTACCACTTGAAGCATCCATGGCCTGTTAAGAACTGGGTCAAGCCAAAGTTTAGCTCCCCATGAGGTCTGCTAATCCATGCCGACACACTTGGGACTAAGCGATGGGTCCACCTTCCCTTAGGCGAGTTGTCCCACTCTCTGCCATTTGGCTACCGTTGCTGCCTTTATATTCCTTCGAGCGTTATCGGTGCCCCTGAGGGCGTAGCACTCCTCGTCTTCCTCTACCACCAGTTTGATAGGCATCATGCCCGCGAGTACACATGCCGCTTCGCGAGATACGGTGCGATATGCGACGTTCCGCACGTCGAGTGTTATTACTGCGCAGTAACGTATACCGCGCCGCTTGCATTCGATGGCGACCTTTGCAGTGTCAACCACCGATTTAATGGCACCCAGAGTAGACCTTCCTCTCCGAAAGCCGAATTGCTCGCTCGATAATCCTCCTACCTCCTCGACGTACGGCGACAGTCTGTTCAGGATCAACTTCTCCAGTAGCTTCCCTACCGTGTCTATAAGACAGATTGGTGTGTACGCTGAGGGGTCTCCTGGTGGCTTGCCAGGTTTCGGTAACAGGACCAAACGCTGTCTCTTCCAAATATCCGGGAATGTCCTCTCGTCCAGACACTTCTGCATGGCCAACCTAAACATGTTCGGGTTAGTCGTTATGGCTGCCTTCAATGCCATATTCGGGATCCCGTCCGGACCAGGTGCTTTACTCGGGTCGAGGGACTTTGCCACCGTCAATATCTCTTCTACCGTCACCCTCACCAACGTGTGTCTTTTTATATTTACTTGGATTTGTTTATAGTATGAGTCTTAGTAGGTATCTAACACATTTGTGTACCCATGTATGAGAACAACACACTTAAACAGTTTATGGGGGAAAGAGAATTGGCAACCGACCACTACACAGAACTGCATGTTTTAAGGCAGGGTTCGTGCCGTCGCTCAGTGTTACACTATCACCATTACTGAAAAAGTTTATAGACAAAAGAGTTATCTCCCATATTCACCCTATCATAATGAAATGAGTGGAAGACAAATGAGCTTGTTTCTCATTTTTGAGAAAAATTCCTGTCTGGTAGTGAATTTGCACTTGGTGTTAATTATTAAAAGTATAGATAGTGGAATATATAGATGAGCGAAGATAAATCCTCTGTCTCCAAACGAACTGTCAAACGTGTCTCCAAACGAGCATGACGTCACGATTTCAATGGAAACGTTAAGGGCTGTGACGTCATATGCGCGTGTGCACGGGCAAAAAAATCGACTCAGCCATGCTTTCGCTCATCTATAGATTCTACTATCTATAATTAAAAGGCAATATCTAATGGATTTGAAAGCATCAAAGTAAGCTTGATAGGAACAACAACGGAGAGCCACAACAAAATTAATCAAAGCAATCGTGGTGCTTTGCCAGCAGTCAAAAACATGTAGTCAACCATCACGGACTAAAGTGACGCACACTGGGGATTTTCAAAAGCAAAAGGCTCGAAATTAATTACTCCAGCTGACGCTGCAAAATTTACAGAAAGTACATGTTTCCTCAAGGAAAAAAGTGCGATGAATCGATTGCGCGGAGTTTCGTGCTGGGCAGACTACTTTAAAGTGCCCATTTTACCCCAATTCCCCTAAAAATCACAATATTTCTACTATGCCTCAGGCTGACGCTGATATTTCTTCAATAAATATAACTTTCCTGGAGGGAAAAAGTGCGATGAATCGTTTGCGTAGGGTTTCGTGATGGGCAGACCCTTTTAAAGTGACCATTTTGCCCCAATTCCTGAAACAACAAAATTTTTGCTATGCCTCGAGCTGACGCTGATATTTCTTCAATAATTATAGGTTACATGAAGATAAAAGTGCGATGAATCGATTGCGCGTGGTTTCGTGCTGGTCAGACCACTTTGAAGTGCTCATTTTGCCCCAATTCCCTCATATCACAATATTTCTGCTATGCCTTGAGCTGACGCTGATATTTCTTCAATTATTATAAGTTTCCTGAAAGGAAAAGTGCGACGAATCGATTGCGCGGGGTTTCGTGCTGGGCAGACTACTTTAAAGTTACCATTTTGCCCCAATTCCCTAAAATCACAATATTTCCGTAATGCCTCGAGCTGACACTGATATTTCTTCCATAATTATAAGTTTCCTGAAAGGAAAAAGTGCGACGAATCGATTGCGCGGGGTTTCGTGCTGGGCAGTCTACTTTAAAGTTACCATTGTGCCCCAATTCTCCTAAAATCACAATATTTCTGTAATGCCTCGAGTTGACGCTGATATTTCTTGAATTAAAATATGTTTTCCGAAGGAAAAGTACGATGAATCGTTTGCGTGGGGTTTCGTGATGAACAAACCCTTTTAAAATGACCATTTTGCCCCAATTCCCCTGCAATCACAAATTTTTTGCTATGCCTCGAGCTGACGCTGATATTTCTTCAATAATTATAAGTTTCCTGAAGGAAAAAGTGCGACGGATCGATTCCGCGGGGTTTCGTGCTGGACAGACTACTTTAAAGTTACCATTTTGACCCAATTCCCCTTAAATTACAATATTTCTGTAATGCCTCGAGCTGACGCTGATATTTCTTCAATAATTTGAAGTTTGCTGAAAGGAAAAAGTACGATTAATCGATTGCGCGGGGTTTCATGCTGGGCAGACCACTTCAAAGTGACCATTTTGCACCAATTCCCCTGAAATCACAATATTTCTGTAATGCCTCGAGCTGACGCTGATATTTCTTCAATAAATATATGTTTCCTGAAGGGAAAAAGTGCGATGAATCAATTTCGCGGGGTTTCGTGCTGGGCAGACCATTTTAAAGTGACCATTTTGCCCCAATTCCCCTTAAATCACAATATTTCTGTAATGCCTCGAGCTGACGCTGATATTTCTTCAATAAATATATGTTTCCTGAAAGGAAAAGTGCGATGAATCGTTTGCGTGGGATGTCGTACTGGATAGACCACTTTAAAGTGCCTATTTTGCCCCAATTTCCCAAAAAATCACAATATTTCTACTACTACTACTACTCGAGGTGACGCTGATATTTCATTAATAAATATATAAATATATAAATGCATGTTTCATATCCTACCTCACCGTCATGACGCATCAGCCGGGCAAATGCATTCTTTGGAAGAAGAGATCATATCTCCTCTTGTCTTAAATCGAGAAAATGTGAATTGAAAAAAATAATCATATTCTCTTTTGCCTTCCCCTAGTTAAATGCATCTCTCAAAGAAGGGATCATATATTCCATTGGCTTAAACCGAGCGAATGACTAAATTGAATAAAAAAATCATATCATCTCTTGTCTTCTGCCGGGCAAAGGCATTCCTTGAAAAAAGGAATCATATCCTCCCCTTGTCATAAACCAAGAAAATTTATCAATGGAAAGAAGAAATCAAAGTGATTAACTTTAATTCTAGTTTAAAATAAATACTTTAATGAAGTGTTTGACAGAAAGGGATTCATATTTTCCTTTTCCATATCGCACTTTTTCCCTTCAGGAAACATATATTTATTGAAGGAATATCAGCGTCAGTTCGAGGTTTAGCAGAAATATTGTGAATTGGGGCAAAATGAGCACTCTAAAGTGGTCTGCACAGCACGAAACCCCTTGCAATCGGTTCATCACCATTTTCTCCCTTCAGGAAACATATACTTATTGAAGACAAACCAGCGCACACTGGGGATTTTTAAAAGCAAAAGGCTCGAAATTCAATTACTCCAGCTGACGTAGCAAAATTTCCAGAAAGTATATGTTTCCTGAAGGAAAAAAGTGCGATAAATCGATTGCGCGGGGTTTCGTGCTGGGCAGACTACTTTAAAGTGCCCATTTTGCCCCAAATCCCCTAAAAATCACAATATTTCTACTATGCCTCAGACTGACGCTGATATTTCTTCAATAAATATATGTTTCCTGAAGGGAAAAGTGCGATGAATCGTTTGCGTAGGGTTTCGTGATGGGCAGACCCTTTTAAAGTGACTATTTTGCCCCAATTCCCCTGAAATCACAACATTTTTGCTATGCCTCAAGCTGACGCTCATATTTCTTCAATAATTATAGGTTTCATGAAGATAAAAGTGCGATGAACCGATTGCGCGTGATTTCGTGCTGGTCAGACCACTTTGAAGTGCTCATTTTGCCCCAATTCCCCTCATATCACAATATTTCTGTAATGCCTCGAGCTTACGCTGATATTTCTTCAATAAATATATATTTCCTGAAGGGGAAAAGTGCGATGAATCGTTTGCGTGGGGTTTCGTTATGAGCAGACCCTTTTAAAGTGACCATTTTGCCCCAATTCCCCTGAAATCACAATTTTTTTGCTATGCCTCGAGCTGACGCTGATATTTCTTCAATTATTATAAGTTTCCTGAAAGGAAAAAGTGCGACGAATCGATTGCGCGGGGTTTCGTGCTGGGCAGTCTACTTTAAAGTTACCATTTTGCCCCAATTCCCCTAAAATCACAATATTTCTGTAATGCCTCGAGTTGACGCTGATATTTCTTCAATTAAAATATGTTTTCCGAAGGAAAAAAGTGCGATGAATCGTTTGCGTGGGGTTTCGTGATGAACAGACCCTTTTAAAATGACCATTTTGCCCCAATTCCTCTGAAATCACAAATTTTTTGCTATGCCTCGAGCTGACGCTGATATTTCTTCAATTATTATAAGTTTCCTGAAAGGAAAAAGTGCGACGAATCGATTGCGCGGGGTTTCGTGCTGGACAGAATACTTTCAAGTTACCATTTTGACCCAATTCCCCTTAAATTACAATATTTCTGTAATGCCTCGAGCTGACGCTGCTATTTCTTCAATAACTATATGCTTGCTGAAAGGACAAAGTACGATTAAGCGATTGCGGGGAAATTCATGCTGGGCAGACCATTTCGCGAGTGACCATTTCGCCCCAATTCCCCTTAAATAACAATATTTCTGTAATGCCTCGAGCTGACGCTGGTTTGTCTTCAATAAGTATATGTTTCCTGAAGGGAGAAAATGGTGATGAACCGATTGCAAGGGGTTTCGTGCTGTGCAGACCACTTTAGAGTGCTCATTTTGGCCCCAATTCACAATATTTCTGCTAAACCTCGAACTGACGCTGATATTCCTTCAATAAATATATGTTTCCTGAAGGAAAAGTGCGATATGGAAAAGGAAAATATGAATCCTTTCTGTCAAACACTTCATTAAAGTATTTATTTTAAACTAGAATTAAAGTTAATCACTTTGATTTCTTCTTTCCATTGATAAATTTTCTTGGTTTATGACAAGGGAGGATATGATTCCTTTTTCAAGGAATGCATTTGCCCGGCAGAAGACAAGAGATGATATGATTTTTTATTCAATTTAGTCATTCGCTCGGTTTAAGCCAAGGGGCATTTACCTAGGGGAAGGCAAAAGAGGATATGATTATTTTTTTCAATTCACATTTTCTCGATTTAAGACAAGAGGAGATATGATCTCTTCTTCCAAAGAATGCATTTGCCCGGCTGATGCGTCATGACGGTGAGGTAGGATATGAAACATGCATTTATATATTTATATATTTATTAATGAAATATCAGCGTCACCTCGAGTAGTAGTAGTAGTAGAAATATTGTGATTTTTTGGGAAATTGGGGCAAAATAGGCACTTTAAAGTGGTCTATCCAGCACGACATCCCACGCAAACGATTCATCGCACTTTTCCTTTCAGGAAACATATATTTATTGAAGAAATATCAGCGTCAGCTCGAAGCATTACAGAAATATTGTGATTTAAGGGAATCAGGGGCAAAATGGTCACTTTAAAATGGTCTGCCCAACACGAAACCCCGAAAATTGATTCATCGCACTTTTTCCCTTCAGGAAACATATATTTTTTGAAGAAATATCAGCGTCAGCTCGAGGCATAGCAGAAATATTGTGAATTTGGGGGAATTGGGGCAAAATCGTCACTTTAAAGTGGTCTGCCCAGCATGAAACCCCACCCAATCGATTAATCGTACTTTTTCCTTTCAGCAAACATAAAATTATTGAAGAAATATCAGCGTCAGCTCGAGGTATTACAGAAATATTGTGATTTCAGGGGAATTGGTGCAAAATGGTCACTTTGAAGTGGTCTGCCCAGCATGAAACACCGCGCAATCGATTAATCGTACTTTTTCCTTTCAGCAAACTTTAAATTATTGAAGAAATATCAGCGTCAGCTCGAGGCATTACAGAAATATTGTAATTTAAGGGGAATTGTGTCAGAATGGTAACTTTAAAGTAGTCTGTCCAGCACGAAACCCCGCGGAATCGATTCGTCGCACTTTTTCCTTCAGGAAACTTATAATTATTGAAGAAATATCAGCGTCAGCTCGAGGCATAGCAAAAAATTTGTGATTGCAGGGGAATTGGGGCAAAATGGTCATTTTAAAAGGGTTTGTTCATCACGAAACCCCACGCAAACGATTCATCGTACTTTTTCCTTCGGAGAACATATTTTAATTCAAGAAATATCAGCGTCAACTCGAGGCATTACAGAAATATTGTGATTTTAGGAGAATTGGGGCAAAATGGTAACTTTAAAGTAGACTGCCCAGCACGAAACCCCGCGCAATCGATTCGTCGCACTTTTTCCCTTCAGGAAACTTATAATTATTGAAGAAATATCAGTGTCAGCTCGAGGCATTACGGAAATATTGTGATTTTAGGGAATTGGGGCAAAATGGTAACTTTAAAGTAGTCTGCCCAGCATGAGACCCCGCGCAATCGATTCGTCGTACTTTTCCTTTCAGCAAACTTATAATTATTGAAGAAATATCAGCGTCAGCTCGAGGCATTACAGAAATATTGTGATATCAGAGGAATTGGGGCAAAATGAGCACTTCAAAGTGGTCTGACTAGCACGAAACCACGCGCAATCGATTCATCGCACTTTTATCTTCATGAAAACTATAATTATTGAAGAAATATCAGCGTCAGCTCGAGGCATAGCAAAAATTTTGTTGTTTCGGGGAATTGGGGCAAAATGGTCACTTTAAAATGGTCTGACCATCACGAAACCCTACGCAAACGTTTCATCGCGCTTTTTCCCTTCAGAAAACATATATTTATTGAAGAAACATCAGCGTCACCCTGAGGCATAGTAGAAATATTGTGATTTTTAGGGGAATTGGGGCTAAAGGGGCGCTTTAAACTAGTCTGCCCAGCACGAAGCTCCGCGCAATCGATTTATCGCACTTTTTCCTTCAGGAAACATGTACTTTCTGTAAATTTTGCAGCGTCAGCTGGAGTAATTGAATTTCGAGCCTTTTGCTTTTGAAAATCCCCAGTGTGTGACGGTTTATCAGCAGACTTCCGCTTGCCTAGCAGCAGGAGATTACTCCACAACTCCCATCAGCGTTCGAGAAGTATTCTCATCAGAATACGAGAGGAATTCTCATTGGCATATCTGAAAAATTCCTTTCAGAAGTATTCCAACCGGAATCCAGAATTATTCACACTGGATTGCTTTTGGTGTCGTACCATTGGGGTTATGTGGGGGATACCCTTCATAATCCATGGAGGATTTTCTGAAGAATCTCGCGTTGATTTTCTTCGGAATTCATCCGGAATCATTCAGATTTGTTTCGGATTCGTTCGGAGATTTGCTTCGGAATTCCATGGCGATTTGTTTCAGAATACTTCGAAGGTTGCTTCGGAATCTCTTGAATATTTAGTTTGGAGTCTCTCGACGTTTTGCCTCGGAATGGGAACACTGGAGGATTCTTCACGGAATCCCCTGGAGGATTAATTCGATGATTCCCGTTGGAACTCCTGGAACATTCCCGCCAGAGTTTCTGGAATAATTCCGTCGGATTTTCTGGAGGATTCCATTCGGAATCTCCAGAAGATTCTCATTGGAATCTGTGTGACCTGAGTCTGTGCTAGGAAATCACCCGTTATGCGTCACTGCAGTCGGCGGAGGGTACGCCAAGCTCAGGTCACTGTTGAACTCTGACTGAAGGAGAGCGATACTTGGCTGCTTACTCATCATCAACACCAAGACAGTATACAATATAGAGTGGTATACAACAGGGCTGTCTCGCCTCACACATCCCCTTTTTTTTGTTAGTGTCCTGCAATTATAGCTTGGCTTTGGGTTTCTCTTCTGTTCCAAATGTATTTATGTAAATACCACTATAAATATTTATTTACCGAACGCAACACGCAACACTGGCCAAGAAAAGTCGAAATCCATTTTGATGGGGCTTGGTGGCCTTGTGCCACTTCTTCTGCCTATTGAGCAGGAGATCAAGGGTTCGATCGCTGGCCCTTTCCCATTTCACATTAGACAACTTCGTTAAGCTAGAATTGCTTACAAGCTGCCTGTTACTTCTCATTCTCAGAAGAGAATGTCTGTCATTCATAAATTCCCATACCATAGATTGCATCACTTAACAAAGTGAATGCAGATGATGTATCTAACTAACACAATAACACAATTGTGGAGGTGCAGAGGCATATTAGGATTCTAGTAACGAGAGTAGAATTTTAATGAAAGAACTATGATAACCCTCGACGACAGTAGCACAGGAAGTGGTCAGAATACGAAAAGCCTTGTTAACTGCTGTTGAACTGTTGATCTGATGGACATTTCTTTATTGCTTCAGCAGTGTCTTCAGGATAAAAGCGGTAAATATTCGTTTTTATATTAGGAAAAATAAAAATTAGTTCCGAATCAATGCCACCTCAGTATTAAAGCCAGTATATGCCGAATTCGCTCTTAATTTGACAAAGAGCAAACAAAAATCTAAAACGCTATGATGTAACGCTTCGTTCTCGCTCATTTGCCGTTGGGGACAACGGTTTTTCCGCACAGCTGTGTAAAACAACATTACGAAAAATATTTCAACAAATTTCCAACGAAAAATTCTGAGAATTTCCTTCGGAAAATTCTGAGAATTTCCTTCGGCGAATTCTGGAAATATCCTTCAAAAAATTCTGAGAATTTCTTTCGGGAAATTCTGGGAATCTCCTTCGGGAAATTCTAAGATTTCCTTCGGGAAATTTGAGAAATTTCCTTTGGGTTATTCGAGGAATTTCCTTTGAGATATTCGAGAAATTTTCTTCGGGAAATTCGAGAAATTTCCATTGGGATATACGAAGAATTTTATTCGGGAAATTTGAGGATTTTCCTTTGAAAAAAATCGGGAAATTTGAGGATTTTCCTTTGGAAAATTCGGGGAATTTCCTTCGGAAAATTCGAGAAATTTCCTTCAGAAACTTCGATGAATTTCCTTCGGAAACTTCGATGAATTTCCTTAGGGAAATTCGATGAATTTCCTTAGGGAAATTCGATGAATTTCCTTCGGGAAATTCGGGAAATTTCCTTCGGGAAATTCGGGGAATTTCCTTTGGGAAATTCGGGGAATTTCCTTTGGGAAATTCGGGGAATTTCCTTTGGGAAATTCGGGGAATTTCCTTTGGGAAATTCGGGGAATTTCCTTCGGGAAATTCGGGAAATTTCCTTCGGGAAAATCGAGTTTCATTCGGGAAATTCGGGGAATTTTCTTCGGGAAATTTCCTTCGGGAAATTTCCATCGGGAAAATTGGGGGATTTTCTTCGGGAAATTCGAGGAATTTCCGTCAGGAAATTCGGGGAATTTTCTTCGGGAAAATCGGAGAATTTCCTTCGGACTTCGAAAATTCGGAAAATTTCCTTCGGACTTCGAAAATTCAGAGAATTTCCTTCGGAAAATCTCGAAGAATTTCCTTCGGAAAATCTCGAAGAATTTCCTTCGGAAAATCTCGAAGAATTTCCTTCGGAAAATCTCGAAGAATTTCCTTCGGAAAATCTCGAAGAATTTCCTTCGGAAAATCTCGAAGAATTTCCTTCGGAAAATCTCGAAGAATTTCCTTCGGAAAATTCGAAGAATTTCCTTCGGAAAATTCGAAGAATTTCCTTCGGAAAATTCGAAGAATTTCAATCGGAAAATTCAAAGAATTTCAATCGGAAAATCTCGAAGAATTTCCTTCGGAAAATTCGAAGAATTTCCTTCGGAAAATTCGAAGAATTTCCTTCGGAAAATTCGAAGAATTTCCTTCGGAAAATTCGAAGAATTTCCTTCGGAAAATTCGAAGAATTTCCTTCGGAAAATTCGAAGAATTTCCTTCGAAAATTCGAAGAATTTCCTTCGGAAAATTCGAAGAATTTCCTTGGAAAATTCGAAGAATTTCCTTCGGAAAATTCGAAGAATTTCCTTCGGAAAATTCGAATAATTTCCTTCGGAAAATTCGAATAATTTCCTTCGGAAAATTCAAAGAATTTCCTTCGGAAAATTCGAAGAATTTCCTTCGGAAAATTCGAAGAATTTCCTTCGGAAAATTCGAAGAATTTCCTTCGGAAAATTCGAAGAATTTCCTTCGGAAAATTCGAAGAATTTCCTTCGGAAAATTCGAAGAATTTCCTTCGGAAAATTCGAAGAATTTCCTTCGGAAAATTCGAAGAATTTCCTTCGGAAAATTCGAAGAATTTCCTTCGAAAATTCGAAGAATTTCCTTCGGAAAATTCGAAGAATTTCCTTCGGAAAATTCGAAGAATTTCCTTCGGAAAATTCGAAGAATTTCCTTCGGAAAATTCGAAGAATTTCCTTCGGAAAATTCGAAGAATTTCCTTCGGAAAATTCGAAGAATTTCCTTCGAAAATTCGAAGAATTTCCTTCGGAAAATTCGAAGAATTTCCTTCGAAAATTCGAAGAATTTCCTTCGAAAATTCGAAGAATTTCCTTCGGAAAATTCGAAGAATTTCCTTCGGAAAATTCGAAGAATTTCCTTCGGAAAATTCGAAGAATTTCCTTCGGAAAATTCGAAGAATTTCCTTCGGAAAATTCGAAGAATTTCCTTCGAAAATACGAAGAATTACCTTCGAAAATTCGAAGAATTTCCTTCGGAAAATTCGAAGAATTTCCTTCGGAAAATTCGAAGAATTTCCTTCGAAAATTCGAAGAATTTCCTTCGAAAATTCGAAGAATTTCCTTCGGAAAATTCGAAGAATTTCCTTCGGAAAAATTCGAAGAATTTCCTTCGGAAAATTCGAAGAATTTCCTTCGGAAAATTCGAAGAATTTCCTTCGGAAAATTCGAAGAATTTCCTTCGAAAATTCGAAGAATTTCCTTCGGAAAATTCGAAGAATTTCCTTCGAAAATTCGAAGAATTTCCTTCGGAAAATTCGAAGAATTTCCTTCGGAAAATTCGAAGAATTTCCTTCGGAAAATTCGAAGAATTTCCTTCGAAAATTCGAAGAATTTCCTTCGGAAAATTCGAAGAATTTCCTTCGGAAAATTCGAAGAATTTCCTTCGGAAAATTCGAAGAATTTCCTTCGGAAAATTCGAAGAATTTCCTTCGGAAAATTCGAAGAATTTCCTTCGGAAAATTCGAAGAATTTCCTTCGGAAAATTCGAAGAATTTCCTTCGGAAAATTCGAAGAATTTCCTTCGGAAAATTCGAAGAATTTCCTTCGGAAAATTCGAAGAATTTCCTTCGGAAAATTCGAAGAATTTCCTTCGGAAAATTCGAAGAATTTCCTTCGGAAAATTCGAAGAATTTCCTTTCGAAAACTCCAAGAATTTCCATCGGATAATTCGAAGAATTTCCTTCGGAAAATTCGAAGAATTTCCTTCGGAAAATTCGAAGAATTTCCTTCGGAAAATTCGAAGAATTTCCTTCGGAAAATTCGAAGAATTTCCTTCGGAAAATTCGAAGAATTTCCTTCGGAAAATTCGAAGAATTTCCTTCGGAAAATTCGAAGAATTTCCTTCGGAAAATTCGAAGAATTTCCTTCGAAAATTCGAAGAATTTCCTTCGAAAATTCGAAGAATTTCCTTCGGAAAATTCGAAGAATTTCCTTCGAAAATTCGAAGAATTTCCTTCGGAAAATTCGAAGAATTTCCTTCGGAAAATTCGAAGAATTTCCTTCGGAAAATTCGAAGAATTTCCTTCGGAAAATTCGAAGAATTTCCTTCGGAAAATTCGAAGAATTTCTTTCGGAAAATTCGAAGAATTTCCTTCGGAAAATTAGGAGAATTTCCTTCGGTTTGACTTTTTGACGTAGGACTTACTTCTTTCTTTACTATACTGGGTGTCATTTAGATTTTTGGAAATCGAGAGCGTTACGCTGGAGGAGAAGATTTTGAGCGTTACTAGCGCCTTTATTTTTCGATGGATTTTCAAGATTTATATATCAATCGACTCGGACACTCTCCACCATTTTGCCTATTTAATTGAAACTTAAGATTATTAACGATAAGCTATTGAAAATTCCAATTCTTGTCAAAGTCAGTGAAAACTTCATACGTAACCAATCCCGTGCATTCCTAACACGGACATCAGAATGTGGTTTGTCACCGGCCTTCGGGTCTACCAGAAGATTTTCTTTGTATATAAAAGAAGCAGTGCCTGTCGTGTGCAAGTCATTACAATTTGTGACAGCAGCGCGTACTGACGTGCTTTTTGCTCGCGCATTTTTCGTTTCGTTCGTTCGTTCGCTGTGTTTACCTACACGGCATATAGTCTCCAGCGGTAGAACTACCGGTGGGTCTGCGAGTATGCATGAAAGAAGTGGGCGCATTTTTTTTGTCATTCTGTGCTTGATGATGGTCGGATGCAGTGGTGTCGGTTGCGATGGATGCAATCGCCCTTTGCATCACTCGGAGTTCACGGCTAGAGGTCGATGATGACTAGGGTGGTCGGTATTGGTCATTTTTGACAAATACCATTATTCGGTATTTGGTGGAGTCAATACCGGTAATACCGGTAAAATACCGGTTTTTGAGAAAATTTCAGGAATTAAATGAAAAACTTTTGATTTGGACTTTTGGATGAAAAACAATGTTAGTAGAAAAACTTCGGATGTTCAAATCATTGTTTGCCAAATTTAATTAATCAATTGGTTTAGTTATTACCATACTGAAAATCGCCTCTTTGGTTCAACCGAAGTTGGACAAATGGTTCCAAAACCGTCAACAATCAATGTGAAGTACTTAACCTTAATACCTTCAGAGGCATCTTCTTCGTACCGATCCTCAGGAATGGTCGTTGTCTCAGTGTCAACGATCGCATCAGAAATGATTAGACGCTTCAATATATTGTCCGCTTTCTTGATCAAACTAGCTTAAGATGTCTTGAAGAAAATCGTTTATGATCAATCTGATCAATTATTCAAGAATGCAAAAAGATCGTGCAGAATTTACGGCAGAGTAGTTCCACAGCAGCTTGAACAGGTTCGGGGGCTTAAATTATCTCTATTCGGTTTAAAGCTTCAGCTCATAGATCCATTTGAGCATAGATAACATGCTATTCCAGCATGCTTTGAGGTCAGCCACTAATTAAAATTATTTTCCGAATTCAGAATGGACATATTTGTGCAGCAAATCGTTTTTCACGTTTTTCTGAGAAAAACTACTATGGCTCCGTGATGAGATCTTGTAATAAGAAAAATCACTTTAATAAAGAATAAAAAAAACTACTATGGCAAAAACTACTGTAGGTGAATTTTGTCAATGATGCTTACTTAGGCAAAAGTTCATTCATGCACCCAACTGGTGGTTGTTCGATTTTCTGACTATTATGTATAGGAATATACTAAAACCTGTATAACAACTGGGCATATGCGAAATCGTTAGTTTTTTATACAAAAAATGTAAGCGCTCAAACAAATATTGTTAGAAAAGCTTTCTAACAATTTCGCATATGCCGAGTTCTTATACAGGTTTTAGTAGATTCTTATACAGAATTGTTAGAAAATCTAACAACCGCCGATTGAGTGTGCGCACATTTAATTGTTGTATTTTTTACACGATGAGTCTTTATTACTTGTAACCGAATATCTCTCCCATCTATGCTCGATTTCCTATTTATATGGAACAGATATGCGATTACACGCAGTTTAGTTGGTATATGTAGGTGAAAATTATTCGAGATTTTTTATTCTGGCTGTACACTTTGAAATACCGAAAATACCGGTATATTCCGGCTCTAAAACCGGTATTTTCGGTATCCAAAATTGGCCGGTAATACCGGTATTACCGGTTTCGGTACTACCGGTTAGACCACCCTAATGATGACTGAGGCAACGAGGGCAGCGGTGGTGGATGAAGAAGAATGAAATTAGAGAGATTTAGTCTGCTCATCCAGGTGATTGGTTTCATAATCCACATGATCCCGGGATGGGTACGAGTCATATCATATGACTGATTATATGTTAAGTTGTGCTTGGTACTAAACGACACGTACGTTCTGATTCCCAAGCAAAAAAAATCAACTACACTGATGAAAATAAAAATTTGATTAAAATAATTAATTTCATTTATTTGTAGAAGGCATTAGCAATTAAAGATGCACAATCAGCAATAGTGTTAATATCCATTTTAGATTAGAAAATTTCGCTGTATTACATGTAAATGTTTTAAAAAAAGTCCGCAAAAAATAATTTCCGGGAGAATATTTAAATAAACATTAAGGTACCCCGGGGCAAGTGAAAATACGGGGTAAGTGGGTACTATGACTGCAGATGAATCGATGAACGTTTTCAATGGTAACATTGTTCTAGGAAGATGAAGCAGAACTATAAACGAATTCACCCGACACCAAAATATTTTGAATGAAAACCATTTAAGGTACCATACAAATCCTATTGTTTGATCATCGCTTTAAACTACCGGGAAAGTCTATTACTTTTATTTTAATTCAATGGATTTCTAACTAAATAGTCGTTTCTAAATTTATCATTGATGTGGGCAGTGAATATTTTGAGCAATTAAATAATTGTGAGACATCGAAAACGATTTAAAATTTTCAATTGAAGCCAAAATCTGCAATTTTCATTTGCCCTTGAGTTTCAACATACATGGGGCAAGTGGGACATATTTGAACAACATTTTTGATAGAGCTATTTTAATTGTTTTAGATGGTTGTCTAGCAAAAAATAACTTCGTCATTCATATATCAGATGGATCTGAATCAGATGCAGTTTGATTTCGTTGTTAAAAAGTATTGTACAGTTAATTACCAAATGTGTATTTTACATTTTGAAAATTATCTCTCGCGTGAAGAAGAGCAATGGCTATAAATATGCAAAAATCTTCCGTTTACAGTGCAAATAATCTATTTATTCTACAATAGGTCAACAGGATTTGACTTGTGTTTTGTTATTTTCAAACTTCGCATCAGATTTTCAGATATATAAAGTGTTTAACACATAAATTGGCTATTTTGTTCTATTACAAATTAAAAACACTGGGCATCGCCTGAATGAAAACTTTTCTTCTGAAGTACTGGCTTATGTAATAATTTGTGTTCTAAAAAGAGAAACATTTATTCATACAAAAACTGAATAAAGATTTGCTTATCCTTGTACCTTAAACATTTGGTACAAAAGTAAGCTAATGGAAAACAAGACAACAGCCAGATAAACGATAAATCGGCTGTTGTCTTGTTTTCATATCTGCTAACATTCTAATCCCTTTCTTGTTGCAAAAATAAAGTCCGACATGCAACCAATCTCCATCCATGATTTGCAAATACTAATACGCAGAAATAATATGAACAGTATATCTACATTCCTCAAATTAGTTTCGTTCGACAGTAGAAAACAGAATAGGTGAGTAATTCTCGCTGAAACCGGGCCACTATTTGCACGAGGTTCTTAAAAATGCCTAAATTTATATTCTTTCGAAAGCTTTCGGCGAGTATATTAAGGATCCGAGTTAAATTCATCAGAAATATGAACCCCTCTTTAGTTATACACGAAATCATTTTTATGGACCCCTCGATTTTTGCCAATTCTTGACTCACCAAAACTGTCATAACTCCAACTTTTCTCGACGGATCATAGAGATCAGCATATCGTTGGAAAGAGGAAGAGTGTATCCTCAATTTGCAATAATAAAAATACAAGCAGCCATATTGAATTTGGCCGCCATCTTGGATTTCTTTTTAAAAACTATTTTTCCGCCAAGTTTGCAACCACCGATTTTGATTATTAATATTTTGATGGAAGCTTAGCTTATATTGTGCATTGTGTCCGAAAATCTCAGGTGTATGTTTCTTCTATCAAAAGTTATGCACGATTTACCAAAGCAAAAATTGTTGAATTATTTAATACAATAACTTGAATACGGCTCCGTTATGCTCAAAACTTTTGAACCCTTTAAATAAAATACTGTTGTAGAAATGCTTTTGATTTTGAAACATATTTGGATTAGAATAGTGTATGAAATCGTCGTAGTATCATATTAACCATAAAAATAATGTTCTTTCGTCAGATGGGCCATAAAAAATTGGTAAATCATACAAAACTTTTGATAGAAAAACATACACCTGAGATTTCCGGAAAAATGCACAAAATAAGCTAAGCTTTCCATCGATGTATTAATATTCAAAATCGGTGGTTGCAAACTTGGCGGAAAAATGGTTTTCAAAAAGAAATCTAAGATGGCAGCCAAATTCAATATGGCTGCTTGTATTTTTATTACTGCAAGTTGAGGATACACTCTTCCTCTTTCCAACGATATGCTGATCTCTACGATCGGTTGAGAAATGTTGGAGTTATGACAGTTTTGGTGAGTCAAGAATTGACAAATTCCATGGGTCCATAAAAATGGTTTCGTGTATAACTAATGTGGGGTTCATATTTATGATGAATTTAACTCGGATCCTTAATATACTCGCCGAAAGCTTTCGAAAGAATGTAAATTTAGGCATTTTTAAGAACCTCGTGCAAATAGTAGCCCGGTTTCAGCGAGAATTACTCAGGTCCCACTTGCCCCGTTTGAGGGGGTCAGTGGGTACTGAGGGTAAATTTATTTTTAGCACTACCAATATTTTTGTAATTGAATAAATGGCTTCCAGCACCTCTACACTTCAACAATGGAAGTATATAATTATGTATCAGTGGTTAATGTTCAGAAATAACCTGTTTTCTAAGTATGCGTTAATAATTTTGCTGAACTAGCGTTTTTTTAGGTCCCACTTGCCCCGGGGTACCTTATCTTATTCGTTGTTTTTCATTTTCTGAAAAGTTGTATTATTAAACTTCACGTAGACTCGGAGTTTGGAATCAAAATATTAAATAATTTTTCGTTGATGTATTAGCAGTACCTCCTCTATTTTAGTAGGGTTACTGCTCCTTGACTTGTTTCTTATTGTTGTGATTTTTTTTACAGTAGTAAGCACGCATGTTAGCAAAAAGGAGCATCGAAATTGGTGCTGTATTTCTTTGTTTGGAAAACGGGATAGTTCCCCCAAAATAGCACATTTTGCTCAAGTTTGAAAATTTTATAAATAGAATTTTTAAACTTCAAATACTATCACCAATAAGAAATCTATAAATGCCCTACATTTGCTTGAGTAAATAAGGGCCTAATAATAAGAAACAAAGCAATTCTAATTATGTATTTAATTATTAGTTTTATTTCCAGAAGATTTGAATAAACAAATTGCTAATAATTCTACACAGCATGGAAGATATCGTGTCCAATATCAATACTATATTCAAACTTCATAGATCCAAAAGTTAGAAGTTAAATGTAAATACGTTACGTTTATACAAGTCCTACGTCTACTCGCGGTTATGTTGAAAACATTACCCATTGGTCGTAAAGCTCAGAATAGAGACAATATATTAAGGGGCTATATCCCCCTATGCATTAAGGCTAGTTACGTCCATGACTACCACAGTTACTAGAATTGCAAGGAGTTCGTGGGCAGCATCAGGCGGTTTTATGGGCGAACGCCCACCACGGACCAGATGTTCGCCATTCAAAAGTACTCAGAAATGCCGCGAATACAACGTGCCCATTAATATCATCTATTCATCGATTTCAAATCCGCATATGATGCTACAACGGATCGGGACCAGCCATGGCAGCCACGCACAACATGAGCCACCCACCGCGAGTTTGCATCGGTGAGATAATCGAGGTGTAGAAGAATTTGTAGTACTTGGGCTCACTGGTGACTGCCGAAAATGACACCAGTAGAGAAATACGAGACGCATAGTGGCTGGAAATCGTACGTACTTTGACTCTGCAAGACGCCCGATCGAATAGAGTTCTGCCGCCAAAAAACTGATAATCCACAAAACGCTACATTAGACGCGATATGAATGGAGAGAGACCTGGACGATGCTCGTGGAGGACCAACGCGCACTTGGAGTTTTCGAGAAGGAAAGTGCTGCGTACCAACGGGGTGGAGTGCAGATGGCGGACGGCTGGAGGAGGCGAATGAACCACGAATTGCATCAGCTGTTGGGAGAACCATCCATCGTCAAAAAAAAAAAAAAAAAAAAAAAAAAAAAAAAAAAAAAAAAAAAAAAAAAAAAAAAAAAAAAAAAAAAAAAAAAAAAAAAAAAAAAAAAAAAAAAAAAAAAAAAAAAAAAAAAAAAAAAAAAAAAAAAAAAAAAAAAAAAAAAAAAAAAAAAAAAAAAAAAAAAAAAAAAAAAAAAAAAAAAAAAAAAAAAAAAAAAAAAAAAAAAAAAAAAAAAAAAAAAAAAAAAAAAAAAAAAAAAAAAAAAAAAAAAAAAAAAAAAAAAAAAAAAAAAAAAAAAAAAAAAAAAAAAAAAAAAAAAAAAAAAAAAAAAAAAAAAAAAAAAAAAAAAAAAAAAAAAAAAAAAAAAAAAAAAAAAAAAAAAAAAAAAAAAAAAAAAAAAAAAAAAAAAAAAAAAAAAAAAAAAAAAAAAAAAAAAAAAAAAAAAAAAAAAAAAAAAAAAAAAAAAAAAAAAAAAAAAAAAAAAAAAAAAAAAAAAAAAAAAAAAAAAAAAAAAAAAAAAAAAAAAAAAAAAAAAAAAAAAAAAAAAAAAAAAAAAAAAAAAAAAAAAAAAAAAAAAAAAAAAAAAAAAAAAAAAAAAAAAAAAAAAAAAAAAAAAAAAAAAAAAAAAAAAAAAAAAAAAAAAAAAAAAAAAAAAAAAAAAAAAAAAAAAAAAAAAAAAAAAAAAAAAAAAAAAAAAAAAAAAAAAAAAAAAAAAAAAAAAAAAAAAAAAAAAAAAAAAAAAAAAAAAAAAAAAAAAAAAAAAAAAAAAAAAAAAAAAAAAAAAAAAAAAAAAAAAAAAAAAAAAAAAAAAAAAAAAAAAAAAAAAAAAAAAAAAAAAAAAAAAAAAAAAAAAAAAAAAAAAAAAAAAAAAAAAAAAAAAAAAAAAAAAAAAAAAAAAAAAAAAAAAAAAAAAAAAAAAAAAAAAAAAAAAAAAAAAAAAAAAAAAAAAAAAAAAAAAAAAAAAAAAAATTGGACGACTGCGGTGGGCGCACGATCCAGAATGTCGGACAGTAACCTCGAAAATGGTTCTCGACAACGATCCGACGGGCACAAGAAGGCGAGGTGCGCAGCGGGCAAGGTGGATCGATCAGGTGGAAGATGACTTGCGACCCTCCGTAGACTGCGTGGTTGGCACGTGTAGCCATGACGAGCGAATGGAGAAGACTCTTATATACGCACAGGCCACTTCGGCCTTCATAGTCTGAATAAATAAACAAATAGTTTTAACTCTCAAACAGACCAACGAAAGTCGGCCAACCTACCCACGAGATGTTTTGAGAACAATCAAATTCATAAAACACAAAATTGAGGTTACCCTAGAAACATTTATACCGTTTTGTAGGTTTTAATACCCTCCAGCGTACCATTTAGAAATCTGATGAATATTGATTCGTAAGGATTCCTGAGTAAACGGAAACACTAAAATACCTGAAATTAATCCAGCATGGCGATCTAATACCCACCCAAATGTTTATAATGAGCCTTAAATGCGCCTCAAAACGTTTTCACATAAGCCACTTGGTCAACCTGCCCTTCGGCCAACCAGCCCGGTCTCCCCTATTCTTTAGAATTTTAAGGGATGCTCTTCAGAACTCGCAAAATGATTAGTGAACGAATCTTCAGAATTTCTACGAGAAATAAATGCAAGTTCTACAGTAGAATGTCTAGAATATCCACGGAAAGCTTTCGGAAATTTTGTTTAATAATTTTGAAATATACACATAAACTTTTGCAAAATATGAGCGATAAACTTTAAGGAGTTTCCATTATAAAATCTCAAAAATTCACGAGATGTTCGTAGTTTTCACGGAAAATTTTTCAGAGTTTCCGTAAACTGTTTGGAAATGCCATAGAAATTTAATGGAATTCGCATGTTTTTTTCAATTTCTACACGGATAAAATGTCAGAATCAACATACGGATTCTGAAACAAAACAATATTTATTGTTGATAAACCACAAACATGATTCAACTAACCATACGGTACAACGAGAGTTCGCTATACACGCACCACTTCTGAAATTAGATTTAACGTAAGGATTGGAGAACAATAGCCTAGACACTGTTTAGTTGATTCAATTCTGTTTTGCTCATAAGAAATTCTTCGAAAATTCTTCAGAAAATTACTAAAAATGGTAAAGAGCCGTTTGGCCGAAAATCATTCGACGAAAGACATTTCGTGGAACGGTTAAACGTGGCTAACGGCTTGACCAAAAATTTAATTTTTGAAGGACAATCGGCCAAAAAACGTTGTTTCTAAAGTTGTGCCGAAATCATCGTTGTTCCGAATGAGTCAACAGGCCGAAAATGCCGTTTGGTCGTAGGTCGTTTGACAGAAACGATCATTTGGTCGAATGGCTCATACGACTAAATGGCCTTTCAGCCACATGGCCATTTCGGCCAAATGACCTTTTCGGCCAAAGGACCTTCTCGGTAAACGGTATTTTCTCAAATGACCAAACGATATGTTCGTTCGTATATTTGTATATTCGTATATCGTATATATACTGACATTTTCGGTCGGGTCTATGATTTATTTGGTAAAATCTTTCGGCCAAATGGTCCTTCCTGTCGTTTGGTCGAAAGTCATCGGCGAAAACCATTTGTTTGAATGTTGCTTGGCTGAATAACACTGTAAACCGAATACCATTTGGCGGAATTAAGTAAACGTCCGAAAGGTTGTTGGGTTGAAAATGGTTTGACCGAAAATGGAGTGGTGATAAGGTTGCTTGACCTAGCAACCAGTAGACTGTAACCGTTTTGGTCATAATCGTTTGGCAGAAAATGTCATTTGGTCGAATAGATCGTTAGCCGATATGACCTTTCTGCAAAACTGAACTTCGGAAGATGTCCATTTCGGCCAAATGGCCCTTTGTGTCAAACGAACATTTCGGCCAACGGATATTTTCAGCTAAAGGAACAGTTCGGCCGACATTTTCGGCGAGATAACTTTAGGCTAGATGGGCTTCGGCTGAACGGTTTGTTGGTCAAATGCCATATGAGGCCAGGTAGATTAAAGGATACAACAACTACACGCAGTGTTGATTTTGCTGGATATGTTGAGAGATTGAATAAAATATTGATTATTCATTTTTACTAGAGTCATTTTACTTTGGAAACTTCTTCAGTGTTTTGTTATCACTGAAGAAGTTTCCATAGAAACGAAATGATCTGTTTGTTGATACATAAAAGTGAATAGTAAGTAAATGGAAGAATAATAGTCTTTAACCTTGTACATTTCCTAAGACGCTCTAAAATAATTAATCATATTGATTATGCCGAGATGAATTGAGGTATGCCGGAAATGCCATCGATGTGACTAAAATAAGTGCAGCACCTCGTTAATTTAAATCATTAAAAGCTTTTCAAACGGTGTTTGAATAGCTTTAGAATAGCTATTTTTAAGCAGAAGTGATTCCCATTGCATATTGCACTGCCCACACAATTCAGGAAAAGTTGCTTCCTGTCATAAATATAAATTAAATAACGCAGTCGTACGCATGTTAGACCGGAAATGGGGTATAACCCTAATTGTTTTTACTCAAATAAATCTAAGTAGAAAACCACGCAAAAATTTTTGAGAGTTCATAATGTATTCAGTTAAGATGCCCAACATGGGTTAGGGACAAAGGGTCGAAACAAAAAGGTAATTTTGACCTTCTGTCTTTTGACCTTTGTCATAGATTCGCCAACACACATCATTAACCGATAGAGCGCAATTCAAGTTGATTGAATGTGAGTATTTATTATAATCTGCCGATGGAGATCCTTCGTAACTTAGTCGACAAAATAACCAGTGTAGCGTACTGAAGGTCGTAGTTCGTTTGCCATCGATGGAAGTGGTTACCTCAATACAATTTTCAAATTAAACTGTTACATGCTGTGACACAAACATTAAGTTTTAGAACAATAAGTACTTATTATAGTATCTGTTATCGGTATCGTCTATATTCTGTAGTTTTCAAAGATGCCTCATAGAGCACATCCCCGACAAGTTGTTATAATTTACTTATATTGGGAAAGAAATTTCTTTCATCTCTGTTTGATTATTCATACAAATGCTCTTCGCGTTGAATAAGAATGAGCTTTTGGCCATCGTTAAAAAGCATTACACAGTCTATTCAGAGTTTCTATAATATTTGCTTTGAAACTCCTCCGGAAATCAAGCTAATCAAATTTCCATTAGTTTTCCATTTTTTAGAAAGCAGTCAAATGCATATATATTGTAACGTTTCAATAATTCCTAACCTAAAACTACAATTGATTGCATTCTGTTTCCATCATACTTGAGTAAACGGACGTCAATTATAATGGCTGAACAATATCTATGTAAAAATTCGTTATTATATTGCTTATCTTGAAATTCCGAAAACTTTGTTCCGCACCGTTGAAGCGGAAGTGTATTAATGAAGCTAATGGAAAGTTTATGAAAACTAAAAGAGAAAGTTGAATGTGAATAGCAGCGGCAGATGAACAAACGTTGTTGGGTTTGACAGCGGTATTTCTCTCACCTGGCCCTACGCGTCAGGTGGCTCACTTTTCAAAATGATTCACCTCAAAACTCGTTCAACAAATTCCTCATTGATGGCCTCACGTTAATCAGTTTGCACCTCTAAACCACTGTGCCCTCTCGTATGTGCAGCAATTCGGTCGATTACTTTCAGTCTGTGCCGCACCATCGCTTTCATAAGTCGCGCGAAAACTTTCCCGGTACGGTTCTCCGAATTCCTATTCTAGTCTTTCGGAATCAACGCGGCGAGACGAGCATGTATGGGTGCGATCCGACGATGTCACAGCAGGACCAACTTTTCGGCAGTTTTCATAGCTGCTGGTTCCTCCATTCAGCTGTTTCCTACTTTTTGCTCGGCTGATCCGTTGGTGTTCCATCCACGTCCGATCTTACCGGCGTGCGCTGGATCCCCGCGTCATTTATCTTTTATAGCCGCCGGCCTTCTGGCGGCGCAGCGTGTCTGTCCCAGTGGAATCGGTACAGAGGTTGAATCAGAAAAAGCGAAACAGGATCTTTGATTTCGAGGACTTCATAAAATACAAAAAGTAAAGAAGCATTCAGAATATGATGAAGTTTGCATATATTTATATTTGTCCAAAACCGTTGATTCTCAAATGCCCAGGTACAAGAAACAAGTTGAAGGATTACATTGTTGCATGAGAACTTATTGAATATTTAGTCCTTCCCAATTCGGACTAGTGTTATTCTGAGATAAGTTTTACACCCGTTCTACAACATGAACAATCGGGTCCTCTTCCTCGGGAGAAACTTCCGTTTCCTCAATGGCAACGATTGGGGCGGAAGGCCAATCATCGAGGGAGAGGTGGATGCACTTGTCGCAAGACGTGGAAAAAACTGTGAAGTGATTTTTTATGACAGGTGATGGTGGTGTGGTGATTGAGAGGACTGGAAAGAACGACGGAATTAACTTTTCGGTACCAATTTCAGAAAACTTGTGGGGATTACTGATCGATTTGATGGAAAATAGCCATTTGCAGATATTATTAGATAACAATGACGGATGTTGTAAAG